>NC_060278.1:42541479-42809380 GCF_021613505.1 Equus quagga
AAACAAGTCATTTTAACTGAGAAAAGCAGACAAAAGAATGTAAAAGGAAGGTGATACCAAAAAAGAAGGTAGAACACTAAATAGATACCATGAAATCCTGTTCACCTTCTTGGGATGAGCTACAAATTTAGACTGAAAACCAAAAGGAAAACTATCTACTGTATGATGGGGGAAGCACAGCTGTCCTAGTAGGGAGACTAGAATTAAATAAAATTCACTATAGAGACATTCTCAAGGTGGCTCATAGAGAAGGCACCATAAAAAGTTTCAATAGCATTACAGTAACTTAGGTACTTTGTTCATTCAACAATATTTTTAAAGTACATCCTATGTGCCAGACACTGTTATTAGTGCTAGAAATATGTAGTGAACAGAAATAAGGTCCCTAATTTCATGAAGCTTACATGGGGTCAGATAGAAAATAGACAACAATTTAATAAAATAATACATTTTATGAAAACAATAAAAGCGATGGAATCAGAGAAGGGGAACTTAAGATATGGTAGTCAAAGAAGGCCTCTTTGAAAAGTCGTTTGGACTGAGACCAGTCCAATGAGAAGGAGCCAACTGTTCAAAGATCTGATGTTTCATCGCTGGAGGGAAAAATGATTTGCTTATTTCTCAAAGAAAAATTTTGTCTGTCTACTTTGGAGAATATTTCCGATGCATATCTCTAATACAGCCCAGTCCACTAATGTCACGGGACTGTAAGCTCTCCAGTGACAAGCACTATGTAGTATTCATCTTCGGGTTTCCAACACCATGCACTGTGCTTGGCTTACAGAGGATCTCAGTAAATGTTGAATTGAACAAACGAATGAATGAATGAATGGAAATCTGTAATATACTATGCTTGCTTAATAGCCCATTTAATAACTCATGTGGGGACTTAAAAACTAAAGACATGAATTACGTATACATAAAGTGTACGTAGGAATCTGTAAAAACTGGAGGAGGAATAATTAAGTTCCTTATCTAACAAGATTCTTGATGCTCTAGTTAGAAATTGATTCTTTGTAATTAAATTTATATATTACTATCATTAGTCCCCTTATTTCAATACCTGAATTATTTATTTCTTTCTTTATTTTGGTGAGGAAGATTGGCCCTGAGCTAACATCTGTTGCCAGTATTCCTCTATTTTGTATGTGGGATGCCACCACAGCATAGCTTGATGAGCACTGTGTAGGTCCACGCCCAGGATCCAAATCCATGAACCCTAGGCCACTGAAGTGGAGTATGCAAACTTAACCATCATGCCACCGGGCCAGCCCTATTTATTTTCAATAGAAAAATAAAAATTCAAAGTAAGTTCTGTTTATCTATTCCTATTTACAAACCACATAAAATTTAGTGGCTTAAAGCAACACCATTTTATTATATCTCATGTTTTTGTGGGTTAGTAGTTTGGGCATTTCTTGGCTGAGTAACCAATAGATGCTCCACGTGGCATCAAGTGGAGTTACTTGGTGCTATTTAACTGGAGGCTAGGGTGGTTCAAGGCTCAAAAGGGCTTCACTCCGCTGATGTCTGGGGTGGGAAGTCTGGAAGCCTAGGCTCAGCTGGACCCCACTCTCTTTCCATACCTTCTTGGGTCCTCTCCACATGATACCTCCAGCAGGGTAGTAAGACTTCTTATGTGATGTCTGGCTGCCCCAAGAGTGAAGCTTCCAAAAGATCAAGATGAAAAATGCAGGGCTACTCCTGATCTAGTTTGGAAGTCACACAGCATCACCTCTGAGGCACTCAAGTCACAGGGCCCACCCTGATATAGGAGAGGAGACTGCACAAAGATATGAATACCAGGAGGTGTGGTTCATTGGGGACTGTAGTGGATTGAGCTGTGTCCCCCAAGAAAAGATATGTCCAAGTCCTAGCACTCAGTCCCTGTAAATACGACTATTTGGAAATAGAATCTTTGCATAGTAATGAAGTTAAAGATCTCAAAAAAAAAAAAAAAAAAAAAAGGAAAGGGAAATTTGACACACAGAGGGGAAGGAGACGTGAAGACCAAGGCAGACCTTGGGATGATGCAGCTACAAGCCAAGGAACACCAAGGATTACAACTGACAACAACCAGAAGTGAGGAGAGAGTCGTGGAACAGATTCTGCCTCAGAGCCTTCAAAAGGAACCCACCCTGCTGACACCTTGATGTTGGACTTCTGGCCTCCAGAACTGGGACAGAATCCATTTCTGTTGTTTGAAGCCACCTAGTTTGTGACAATTTTTTACAGCAGCCCTAGGAAACTAAAAGAGAAGCAATCTTTGGAGACTAGCTCCTACAAAAGTTTGAAAGTTCTCCAATTTCTTACTTTATATGGATCTTTTATGACGTATACGATAGTCTCATTGATACAGTTCTTTACTCTTGGCTGTACCTCTTTCTTATAGAAAACAGTACAGAGAAAACTAATTATAAAAGTTGTTGTAAGTGCCATATTATTAGCAGATATGAAAAAAGAAAATGATGTGGTTAACTTATTTTTCTTCATAACATCTGTGGAAAGCACTGCTAAAAAGTTCATGCGCACTGTCAAAAATACCTTTGGTGAATATGTATTATTTATATTTTAAAAAAAGGAATATTTTATTTTAAAATATAGGCAAAAATTTGGAAGTTCAATAACCCATGGAAAAGAAGAGCTTGAATGAAGAAAATATGGATCAAAAAATTAAAACTATAATAGGTCTTTAGTTTGAAAATATTAGCATATCACTCAGTGAAGCAAACACCCACTTTGCATTTGATCTGGTCCTTCAGTTTGGAAAATCAGTGGAGGACAACATTTTCTTTTCCTCTGTCAACGTTTTATCAGCATTAGCCCTGCTCTGTTTAGTGGCCCAAGAAAACTGCATTCAAAAATGAGTAGCCCGTTTAATTTATTGAAGTCACAGAGAATATTAAAGGAAGAGCCACAACAGATCATGTTGAAAAGTCAGGATATGTGCATCACCAATTTCAAAAGCTTCTGACTGAATTAAAGAAACCCACTGATGCATGTGAACTCAATTTCACGAGCAGGCTTTATGGAGAAATGACATATCAATTTCTTCAGGAAGACTTGGATAATGTTAAGAAATTTTACCTAGCCAGTGTGGATCTGCTGATTTTGTAAATGCTGCAGAAGAAAGTCAAAAGATTAATTCCTGGGTGGAAATCCAAACGAATGAAAAAAAATCCAGGACCTATTTTTTAATGGCTCTCTTAGCAACTCCGTTGTGCTGGTTCTGGTGAATGTAGTCTATTTCAGAGGGCAGTGGGACCAGGAATTTGATAAATACCAAAGAGGGAAATTTTTGGCTGAACAAAGATATGAGCAAATCTGTGCAGATGATGAAACAAAGCAAGTCCTTTAATTTCACCTTCCTGGAGGATGTGCAAGCCAAGATCCTAGAAATATTATACAAAGCAAGCATGAATTTGCTGATCTAAGCATGACTGATCACGCTGATCTGAGCATGATTTTGCTGCTGCCAAATGAAGTAAATTGTCTGCAGAAGCTTGAAGATAAACTCACCAATGAGAAATTAATATCCTGGGCAAGTGCGCAGAATATGAGCAAGAGAGATGTAGATTTGTACTTACTTCAGTTCAGAGTGGAAGAGAGCTATGACCTCGAGGCTATGCTGAGAGCCATGGGGAGGGTGGATGCCTTCAGTCAACAGGACACCGGCTTCTCAGGCATGACCAGGAGCCACGGTGTCAGTGTCTAAATTGTGGAGGTGACTGAGGAAAACATGGAGGCTGCAGCCGTCACTGGCATGGAAATTGTTCCAACATCATTACCAATTTATGAATATTTCCATTGTAATCACCCTTTCCTGTTCTTCATCAACCACAGTAAGACAAACAACATCCTTCTCTTTGGCAGAGCCTCTTCGCCTTAGATGCTGTTAGCCTGACACTGCTTTTGGGAGAAGTTCAGAGTCGTTCCAGTAAATTGATTGCTAGAAATAACAGGTTCTCTTTGATTCGTTTTCCTTTCCAATCTCATGGTAACCGCTAAGAATTTAAAGGTTGAAATAGCATGTCTGTCTATCTTTCTTACACTAGATAACTAGAGAATGGGGAACTCTTGGGATTTTAGTTGTTTACCGTCTTAATATGAGTCAACAGTTTAATGTGGCTGTAAAGAGCTAATGCGCTTAATAGCATTGTAATGGGCAAAATAAAAGAGAGAGTGCTCTGCCTGCACCCTGCCCTGATCACACCCCCCCAGAACATTGTGTTCAGTTCTGAGTATCACATTTTAAAAGGTACATCGATTAACAGGAATATATTTGGAAGAGGGCAGCTGGGATAGATTAAAACTATCATTTGAAGGATTGTTGGAAGGACCAGAGACATCTGGCCTAGAGAGCAAAGGCATGAGAGACATCATGACAGCTTTCAATATATGAAAGAATGCCATGTGGAGGATCCTAGAGCTGCTCCACATAGCCTCAGAGGATGGTGGACAGAGGTGCAGAGAGTCAGATTTAGGTGCATCTAATAGTGATGGGTGTTTAGAAACAGGGGGCCCTGCCTTGGGCAGTATTACCTCATCACTGACGGTGTTCAAAACATGTTATTTGGTTATTCATTTGTTGAATAAATGATTCCAAGATTCTCTGTATCCCTAGTGCATTATATGGTAGGAGACACTCAGTATGAAAATAATTTTAAAAAGAGATCCAAGGATTTCTCAGCAAATAAACAGCGATCTTTTCCCTATACATCATATAAGATTCAATCACTCCATAATATTTAGTGGGTGTATGCCTATAATGTGTGGGAAACTATGTTGTACTCTGTGAAATTTAATATCAAAGAAATTGTAAAAGTCACATTGACTAAGGGGAGTATGTTTGAAAGAGGGCAGCTTCAGAATATCAAAGTAATGTATCATAGCATTAGCACTGTGTGAACGCATTGCTTATGACGTGAAGGGAAGCTGTGACCAAATCTGAAAGAGCCACCCTTATCTTGATCCACAGAGGATTTGATACAGCTAATTTTATCATTTAAATAGCACTGCTAAATTTTAACTTTTGAGGTCATTTTAGTTCCATCTCAGTCAGTACATCTACTGTTGTCAAAGTAATACAGAAGGTTCTGAAAAGATTGCAATACAAAGAAGAACATTCCAAGGGCCCAATGACTGGTTGAGTCCATAATGCTCTAAGAGTTCAGAAGGGGGCCGGCCTGGTGGCACAGTTAACTTCATGCATTCCATTTTGGCGGCCCAGGGTCTTTGGTTTGGATCCTGGGCATGGACCTACGCACTGCTCATCAAGCCATGCTGTGGCAGGTGTCCCACATACAAAATGGAGGAAGATTGGCAATAGATGTTATTTTAGGGCCAACCTTCCTCACCGAAAAATAAAAAATAGACAGATTTTTAAAAAAAGAGTTCAGAAGAGTGTGGGACTGTTTACTGGGGAGGTCAGAGATTAGTGCTAGGAAGTAATGATAACCCTTCCATTTGTTTGCAGTTTTGCAATTTCATTCTTCTCCCCAGTCCCAGATACATATCATTGTTGATTTTGAGAAGCGTGGAATCAAGGAAATGGATGTCATCAATAAAAGGACAAAAAGAGGATAGAGCTGTGCTACATAAATAGAAAACTGCTTTCAGGGAAGCAAGACATCTAGCAGTAAGAGTCTTAGGTCTTAGAGTCACTGTCTTGTTGGATGCTTTTATTAGTTCCAATAGTTTTTTCAGTTATGTTGGATTTTTTAAAGACTTTTATTCTTTCTACCCAATATCTATATCTCACATATCTTATCCCTTTCATTGTCCAGGACTTCCAGAATAATGTTGAACAGGAGCAATGACAATGTTGAACAAGAGAATATTTGTCTTATTCCTGACGTCAGTGGGAATGTCGCTGTTTCACTGTCAAGAATAACATTTGCTGCTGGTTTCTTACAGATACTCATTATCCAGTTAAGGACAATTGCTTCTATTTTTAGGTTAACAGGATTTTTTAAAAAAATCAAGATTAAAAAAAATCAGCCTCTACCGAGATTTAGACAACATATTAAACCTTCCTTGTTATGTACATAAACAGGAAATACAGAGATGAAAAACAGTCCCTGCTTCAAGGAGCCTAGTCTTGTAGGGGAAAGAGACAAATAAAAATTGCTATACAGTGGGATATATGCAGCACTAGAAACAAGTTCATCTGAAAAACATTTTGGAAATGAGAGTAAAAATAATACATAAATGAATAGAAGTTTGCACAAAGTACAAAGGTAGCTCTGAAGATGGAAAATGATTATCCATGGTGAGTGGAGGAGGAAAGAGAGAATAGTAAAGGAAAGCTTCCAATCAGAGACGGCAATATCTAGGGGATAGAAAAAAGAAGTCAAAGGAAGAAGAGGAGCTAAAGCCTGGGGTCATAAAGCTGCCTGTATTTGGAAAATTCTGACCAGTTCATCATTACTAGAATATAAAATATTTGGGCGATGAGAAACTAAAAGGCTGGAAGGTAGGCAGAGACCAAAATGAAGAGTTCTCTGTCATGCTGAGGAGTTAGATTTTATCCTGTGATAAGAAGTCAGTGAACAGTTTTAAGCAGCAGTGAGAGATAGGCTTAGGACTCCATTTTAGGGCCAGCCTGGTGGCCGAGTGGTTAAGTTCACGTGTTCGGCTTCGCTGGCCCAGGATTTCACCAGTTCCGATCCTGGGTGCGGACTTAGCATTGCTCATCAGGCCATGCTGAGGCAGCATTCCACATGGCAGAACTAGAAGGACCCACAACTGGAATATACAACTATGTACTGGGGGGCTTTGGGAAGAAGAAAAGTAAATAAATAAATAAATAAGGATTGCATTTTATTAGGATCACTTTGACAATAGCAAAGCAGGTGGATTGGAGTGGCAGAACTGGTGGTAGAGAGATCAGTTAAGATGTTGTTACAACGGCCCATACAAGAGAAGATAGAAGATGAAGCCCTAACCTAAGCTAGTGAATTGAAAATAGAGCAAAGTTTCAGACCTGTTTGGGAGGGAGAATCCACGGTGACTGACGAGATGCTGGGGGAGGGGATGGTGAGAGAGAAGGAGGTGTGTCTAGGTCTATTCATACATTTCAGATTGGATGACTGACTGGATGGTGACGTCATCATCTAAGAAGGGAAGACAGGAGAGAAAACAGGTTTGGTAAAGTATTTGGTCTCAGACTGATTTTTTGAGATGTTTGTGAGATATCTAGATGAAAATATCCTGTAGCAGTTTCATATTATAAATCTGGGGCTCAGCTGAAATGTCTTGCTGGAGACGTGAGTCGTTGTTAAAATTGTTGAGATAACCAGGAAGAGGATAGAGAGCTGTGCTCTACCATATGATAGGCAATAGCCAAATGTGGCTACTTAATTTCTATCTAACAGCTTCATTAAAATTTAATTTACATACCATACATCCACCCATTTAAAGCATACACTCATATGTGGAAGACAGACAAACAAACACATAGATACAGAGAACAGATTGGTGACTACCAGAGGTGAAGACAGAAAGGGCAAAGGGGCACACGTGTATGGTGACGGATGGAAACTAGACTTGGTGGTGAACATGATGGCAGTCTGTACAGAAGCCAAAAAATAATAATGTACACCTGAAACTTACATGTTATAAACCAATGTGACCTCAATAAAATATTTAAAACAAAGTGTACAATTCAATGGTTTTTAGTATATTTAGAGTTGTCCAATCATTACCACAATCAATTTCAGAACATTTTATTACCCCAAAAAGAAACCTTATATCCTTGAGTAGTCACTCTTATTTCCCCTCAATCCTTAAAATTAAACAAAAAAAATTTTAAGGCTGTACCTGACTGGGTCCCGGCCTCCCCAACCTCATTTCATAACACTCTTCCCCTTGTTCATGTTACTTCAGCCTCCTCTGGCTTCCTTTCTGGGCTTTTTTTTCTTTGTCTTGTCAGAGACATTGTGTTTGTTATTCCCACTTCAAATCCCAGCTCTCGACATGGTTGACCTCTCTTCATCCAGATTTTGGCTCAGATATCACCTCTACAGAGATGTCCCCACTCTATCTAAAGGAGATTCTCTTCCAGTCCTCACCCTGCCCCAGTTGCTTTCTATCTCATCTTCCTACTTGATTTCCTCTATAGCATTTACCACAATCTAAATAATTCCATTTACTTGTTTAGTATCTGTTTTGCTTCACAAGAACGTAAGCTCAACACAGGAACAGACTTAAGTGTTATGTCCACTGTTGAATGTTCAGTACCTAGGGCAGTGCTAACGTATAGCAGTGCTCAACAAATATTTGTTGAATGAATGAATGATCGAATAAATGGAGGCCAAGATGAAAGAAAACATGGTATTTTGGGGGAACTTTAAATGGTTGAGCACAGCTAGAGTATAGTTTAATGATCAGAGTTGATGCTGGAGAAGAAGCCATAACATCAAGAGGTTCATATGATATTATAAGGAACTTGCATTTTTATCCTGAAGGCAATAGGAAGCCATAAAAGATTCTGAGTAAGGGAATGACACTATTAGATTTGATTTGTTAAAAAATCATCCTGGAGACAATGACAGACAGATTGGAGAGGAATACCGTGCAGGCTGGAAGATTAGTCAGGAAGACAATGCAGTGATCCGTGGAAGAAATAAAGGGTATGAGGATGTACAGTAACATGAGGGTGTAGAGGCAATGGGAGTGGAGAGGATGCAGACTTCCCAAGACGTCACTTGGGCAACTCAGGTTTTTAAGGATGACTGTAGAAAATACCTGCAAAATTATGCTCATGTTGCACTTAGATTTTTCTTTTTAATTAAGTTTAGTCCACTGTAGATAGAGAACTCTGTTCTGAGAAGGAAGTAAATGGATTAAGGAAGTGATTTCCAAACTTGGCCAATTACCATGATCACCTTGGGGATTTGTAAAATAATTTACGGAGGGGTAGGCAAGAATGAAGAGTTTTTTAGACATAATAATTCAGAGATATGAGACACCAAAGTAGGTTTTTGGGTATAGAAATCTAGAGTTTGAGAGTTCTAAGCTAGATATAGATTTTGGAACTGTGGGCAAAAGGCACTAAATGAAGCCATACATGTGGATTAGAGAGCCTAGAGCAGAATCTTGGTGAATATTGACATTTAAGGGAAGGGAGACAAAGAGAAAACAAACAAGGAGACTGAGTAGGCAGTGTGTGTGGCGGGGATCAGGACCATGAGAAGAGAGGTGCAGAGGGAGCGGTCAGGTGTCAGAGACACAAAGACCCCTTCCTTCGAGATTACAGCTGCTCTGTAAAATACTACTATATTACCTGATTGAGTGAGTCCTCAACTTAAATGATTATTGAAGTCCCTGAAGTAGCCTTCTTAAAAGTTTAATACGGAATCAAAATTGCTGGGAGGGAGCCTATGAATCTGTATTTTTGGAGAAGATTCCTGGGAGATTCTGATATGCAGTTGGGTTTGGGAACAATTAATTTAAACCACTTGCTTAATCCAAGAACAGAGAAATTTATTTAAAAGTCCTAGACAGAGACCTAAAAAGTAAAAATCTAGGCAGAATGTCAGAATAATTTTGAGAGCATATATTATAATCTCCCTTTGGAAGGAATAAAGACAATTATCTAACTTTCCACAGTTAAGCATTATAATGATGCTGTAAGAGTAAAGTAATACCCACAGTAGAGAATGTATAATTTGCAAATACTTAAAAGTAAAAAAAAGCTGGTAAATAACATGAAGAGCTGGAATTAAATAATTTATTATAAAGAAACTTTTCCCGTAAATCTGTTTCATCAACATACACAACATTTTACTGTATTCATGATTGGGGTAGGAAAACTTTTAAAATTACTGTGAAAAACAAGCATGAGATGCAGGTAACAACTTGTGGTTCTGTGCCCTAAAGAACTCTGATTTACACAAGAGGAATGTTGATTAAACAACTGACCAGGATAGTCAGTTAGAACTAAACCTTTCCTTCATTTCTCCAAATAAAAGGAGCAAAGGAAATTTGACACACTGGCTTTACTTTCAGATGTCAAAATTGGTCTGGTTAACTAATTAATTGAGACATTTTTAAATTCTATTTTCTATTCCTAAGTAACTAAATAAAAAGTGCTGATCAACAATGAATAAAGTAAAGGTGGAACTGTAATTCCATCCAATTCATTTTAAAATGTATTATTTTGAGAACCAAGTCCTTCTCCAAGCTAAGGAAATGAGATTTTCCTTTAAGGAACCAGTGCATTTTTAACAGATTCAGGAACTCGACTTGCATAGTAGTCATAATTCCTCAGCGTGGCCAGGACTCCGGCGGAGTTCATATGCTTCACTTCCTTGTTGTACTGAAGGGCATTTCCATGGATATCGGTTAACTTGCCTGCAGGACAAAAATCAATACAACATGAAGGGCTGGGTGGATCATTACGTTTCCAGCTATTTTTAAGTGCCTCTTGCATCCCCATGCAATAATATCTAATTGATTCTGGATAAAACAAGAAAGATAATGAGTATGGACCATAAAGGTGAAGTGTTAATTCACTTGAAATTTAAGACTACAGAGCAATTTTGACAAACTGAAGGGTAAGACATTCTTTTTCTCCCTGATTACAACAATTTCATTTAGCATTTTCAAGTTATATTTCTCAGTATCAATTAATTTCTCTTTTCCTGAGTTCATTACTTTTCCTATTGGTTATACTCCATCACCCCTATTCCCGTTTCCAAAAGTGTTTTCTTCATTCTACCATTTAATATTAAGGATTCATATGGCAAGAGTTTAAGTGAAGTATGTTCATAAAATATAACTGTATTATATTACAGTTCCATTTAACATTCTAATGAGAATTGATTGTGATGAATTTAACTTCCTTGTCATGTAATATGCTAATGAGGTAGTGATACAATAATATACTGGGAGAAATGATAGAATAAAAATCAAGTAGTTAAGAGCGGATGTGGCCTGATTTCTATCTGAAATTGAAAAATCATCTTACAATGTATATATTTGTAATACATTTTCAGTCAGATTTAAAAAAATCTAACTCTATGATTTTTTTTTAAAGATTTTATTTTTCCTTTTTTCTCCCAAAGCCCCCCACTACATAGTTGTGTATATTTTCAGTTGTGGGCCCTTCTAGTTGTGGCATGTGGGATGCAGCCTCAGCATGGCTTGGTGAGCGGCGCCATGTCCGCGCCCAGGATTCGAACCGGCGACACCCTGAACTGCTGAAGCGGAGCAGGCGAACTCAACCACTCGGCACATGGCAGGCCCCTAACTCTATGCTTTCTAGCACCAGTACTGAGATATTTACCCATATTGGCTTAAAAGAAACTAAGTAAGGTGATGATAAGGATAATGAATATTTTACTTTTCAAGAAAACCCTAAAAGCATTAAAGCTATAAATTAATAAGGTTTAATTAAAGTAACCGTATGCAGATCAAGGTCCAAAAGAGAAACTATAACTAAGGAAAAATGAATTTGCTGAAAATCTACTTTCTCACCTCTGAAATGCAGGGGTTAATAATGTCTAACTTTCCTTCTAACTTTTATATTCTAAGAGTCTAGGAAAAGTAATACTAGAGAAATATTATGTCTTAGTGTAATATAAAAACTGTAATTCCCCAAAATAAAATGGACTAACCTCCCACAGCATGTAAAATAACTTCTGGCGCACAAGTATCCCACTTCTTACATCCAGGACTTGCAAATACATAAGCAGAGGCTTTGCCTTCAATCAGCTGAAGAATCTGTAACATTAAAGATAATAATTATCCCTCAACTATGACATACTGAGGTACAAATAAGAGAAATTGCTTGTTTCTTTCTTTCTTTCTTTTTTTTTGAGGAGGATTAGCCCTGAGTTAACATCTGTTGCCAATCCTCCTCTTTTTGCTGAGGAAGACTGGCCCTGAGCTAACGTCCATGCCTTTCTTCTTCTACTTCATATGTGGGATGCCTGCCACAGCATGGCTTGACAAGTGGTGCCATGTCTGCACCCGGGATCTGAACCAGTGAATCCTGGGGCGGCCGAAGCAGAATGTGAGATCTTAACTGCTGCACCACCGGGCCGGCCCTACTTGTTTCTATTAAGTATATTTCAATTCCTCTGTCATACTCAACTTAGGATAAAGCCTTTAGCAGGTTTAAATGACACAAGCATATGAAGAACTATCTAGGATACATGCATAATAATATAGTGATTTGAGAGGAAAAAAAGTGGTCAAATCAACTACAAGGAGGATATGTGGATAGTCTCCATATTCCAAGTTAGATAAAATAAAGTGTTTCTTATGTTGTTTTTCTTTCTTATTGTAAGAGCAATATATATTTATTGAAGAAAAATTAAAGTTTTTTCATCTCGTAAAAAGTTGACCATTATTATATAAAGGATAGAGAAATATCAACTAGTGTAATAATGTATAAATTGTAATAAGTTCTAACAGCTGTATGATGCTGACTAGTTTAACAAGTAGTTTCATAAGTATTCGGATTCATATCTATTGCTGTTTCCACCACCAAAATATGAAGGTTTTTTTTGTGGTGAGAAAGATTTGCCCTGAGCTAAGATCTGTTGCCAGTCCTCCTCTTTTTGCTTGAGGAAGATTCACCCTAAGCTAATATCTGTTGCACATCTTCCTCTATTCTGTATGTGAGCTGCCACCACAGCAGGCCACTGACCAGTGGTGCAGGTCTATGCCTTGGAATCGAACCCAGGCCACTGAAGCAGAGTGCGCCGAACTTAACCACTAGGCCACCGGGGCTGGCCCCAAAATACGAATTTTTAAACAGTCATCTTAACAATTCCTATAATATTCACATAAAACTGAGGTCACTGATAGAAACTGCATCACTCAAAACAGTAACTTGCTATCAAGTTTTCATTAATCCCTTGACTTTTCTTTTGGTTATTCTGTGAGGTAATTAGTACTGTGAAACTCAAGAGTTCAAATATTCAGAGGAAGAGACCAGACTAGGAGAATGAAGAAAATCTCAGTGAACACAAAGTGACCAATTATTCCTTTCAGCACTATTCAAGAATACCTTCAAATGATCAAATCTTGCTGGCATTTAAGTAGAAGGTTTTTCTTTCATTTAACAAATATGTGTCAAGTTTTATTATGTGTCAAGAACTACTGGGTATATATATATATATATTCTTTTTTGTTTTTTGGAAGATTAGCCCTGAGCTAACATCTGCTTCCAATCCTCCTCTTTTTGCTGAGGAAGACTGGCCCTGAGCTAACATCCGTGCTCATCTTCCTCTACTTTATATGCGGGACGCCTGCCACAGCATGGCTTGCCAAGAGGTGCCATGTCCGCACCTGGGATCTGACCCAGCAAACCCCGGGCTGCCGAAGCAGAACGTACACACTTAACTGCTGCACCACGGGGATGGCCCTGCTGGGTATATTTTTTGAGGGGAGAAGGACCGCAGCCTTCATTAGATTCCGAAAGAGGTCCTTGATGTAAAAAAGTTAATAACTGCTCGACAAGGTGTTTCCACAGGAGAAAAAGGTAGGGGGTATGCAGGATGGGGACTTTGTTCCTAAGAACAGTGTCCCTTGGGAATAAAAAAGGGAGTGGGGTTTTGTGGTTATAAAATTAGGTTCGAAGAGAAATCATATTTCAGTGAATACCAGGAAAACATTTTTACTTTGAAATGTTTTAGACGTTTTTCAAAAGACTTATTTTTAAACGCCTACTTTTCATCCTCTTTTCAGCAAATGCTTTTAGAAAATCTAGAAATAGTTGATTATTGCTTCTAAAGGGTGGGTGAAGAGAAATGACTTCCATTCAGTTCAATGAATATTTATCATTTGCCTTCCCCATGCCAGGCACACAAGTGTGAAACACACATGTATCAGGAACTACATGCAGTTCAGTATCAGCAGATCCTAAGTGTGAGTGGGGGATGACAGAAGATAAGGCTTGGGGGCATTCAGGGGTCAGGATATAGAGGAATTTACATCCCATTCTCATAAGCTTGGATTTTAAATTGTTGTGAAGGGGAGTCATCCAAGGTTTGGGGGCAGGGGAGTGACATATGGTAAGTTTTACATTTTTTTTGCGTGAGAAAGATTGGTCCTGAGCTAACATCTGTTGCCAATCTTCCTCTAATTTGTATGTGGAATGCCGCCACAGCAGGGCTTCATGAGCAGTGTGTAGGTCTGCGCCCAGGATCTGAACCCACAAACCCTGGGCCACTGAAGCCGAGCACACAAACTTAACCACTATGCCACTGGGCTGGCCCCAAAATATATCTATATTTTTTTTTGCTGAGGAAGATTTGCCCTGAACTAACATCTGTTGCCAATGTTCCTCTTTTTGGTATGTGGGTCACTGCCACAGCATGGCTGACAAGTGATGCAGGTCCACACTCAGGATCCAAACCCATGAACTCAGGCCGCCAAAGCAGAGTATGCCGAACTTAACGACTACGCCACAGGGCCGGTCCCATGTTTTGCATTTTTAGTTGCTTTAAGTGGCATTGTGGAAACTGGGATTGAACAGGAAGACCACTTTGGAAACTACTATAAAGTCTGGGTGAGAGATGATGATAGGTTTCAACTAGGGCACTGGCAGGTGAGATGGACAAGAGGAGACGTTAGGGAAGAATTAAGATATATAGGTAGGACCAAATTGATAGGATGTAAGGAAGGAAGGTGTCTAGGATGACTTTCAGGTGTCTGGTTGGAACAATTAGGAAAATGGTGGTGCCATTAACCAGACAGAAAACAGGGAGTGGAACACATCCAGGGGCAGGTAGAAGAGGATGAGTGCACACTGGGTGGGTTGAATTTGAGAGACCTGAAGGATGTCATCATGATGATACGTGGGGGGGGGCAATCAGATGAGAAGAGTTCAGGGCTAGGGATGTAGATCAAATTGTGTTCCATTTTACAATTTTCGCAGGAGGATGGAAGCCTAGCTGAAAGAATGAGGGAAGAATCCAGGAAGTCCCAGGCAGGCCCATCCTTAGAGCCTACAGGAGGAAGGGCTAGGGAGTAATCCTAGAGGGTCCTTGAGAAAACAAGGGCTAGCAAGAGGCACAGGGTCTTATCCTAATGATTTATATTACCACTGAACTCTCTCAGATTAAAAAGACCTGAAGCTTAACAGTTTTGTAAAACTCATATGTTGCTGAAATGTGCTTTTAATGGCAAATTACAACATTTAGTCCTTCTCTCAAACTCTTATTTGACATTTTTTAAAAGCTCAGTATTTCTTTCAATGATTCAATTGCATTTCAGAACTGATGACAGATGTTTTTCATACCTTATTTCCTGCTCCTCCCACTCGCAGCACGTCATCAGGGTTCATAGCAGTAACACAGTCACTAACCAACTTGTTGTTATGGGACCGGGTAGTTGTGATAATGTGTTTCCCAGCAGGCACTTCTTTCAGCTGAAACCCAAAGGCACCTAAACCTAAAACTCCCCAGATTGTCCTTCCCAGCACAGCATCTGGTCCTGCCTATGTAAACGAGTGAAACAATAGCAGAGCTTGTAATCATTTGGAGAAAACCGTTAGCCATAAGTAGTATACTTAGTTATGTTAGCATCATGATTTTTTAAAAATAAAAACATCATAATGTTATAAAGTACAACAACAATATCATCGACAAAGAAATTTTCCAAGAGAATCAACTAATTATTCTCCATGTTGTTTGGGTTAATAATTGGGTTTCAAAGATGCTGAAGGGAATTTTTGGTTATTCCCTGGAGTCCTCAGGAAAGGAAACATCATTTACTGATTCCTGTTCCTCTCAATCATCCAATGATGTCATTACTGTATTTGAGAATAGCTGTTTGTAAAAGGGACTGAAGTCCCCAGAAATGAAATATCATGTATTGATTACTACTTATCATTATCCAAGGAACAATAAGGCTACATTACTATGGGGATAGATAATGGCAATAATGTACTTTGCTGCCACAAGAGACAGAGTGAGCAACTCAATAGGTTAATACTGAAGAGCAGCCATGGATAATGGGGTCCAGCTCAGAGATTTTACTGACAATTGTGGTGGTAAAGTGACAACGATGATGCAATCTTAGAATCTGTAGTCTCCTTTGCAGAGCTCAAAGAATTTTCAACCACATTGTTGTAACTATATACTTCACCTAGAAAAACATAATCTGTAATTTCATGGACAATAAAACTGATGCATAAAATGATTAACACAAAGTCATCAAAATATCATCATATTAATATAGTAGACATATTGTAGACATGCACATATTTTGCTGAATACTAAACATGTGCCAGGTACCATTCTAAGTGCTTCACATGTATTATCTCATTTAATCCCCATGAATTAGGTATTAGCATTCTTGTTTTACAGATGAGAAAAATGATATTTGGGATCATTAAGCAACTTGACCAAGGACTCTAGGAAGATCATAACAAAACTCAGGCTTATCTGTGTTCAAAGTCAATATTCTTCATCACTACAGTATCCTAAGTTTACTTGTCAGCATGCTTTCAAACATGTCATCTTATTTGTCCTTCAGCAGTATCCTGGGTGCCCTGATAGTGGAATATGCTTATGTTGCAGGATGGATTCCCTTGGAAGCAGACTCTGAAATAGGTTGGATGTTTATGAAGGAGTGCCTTTGGGATCAACACCTGTGGAAGGGAGGGAAAGCAATGTGACCAGACAGAGGGAGAAATTGAGCTGTGATACAGACTCAACAACAGCTTCAGCAGACCCTGTGGGGAGCTCTGGAGCTAGAATGGTCCTTCAGGGTTGTACCAAATTGGAGCAAACGATCAGGCCTTTATACCACTGCAATAATCAGTCACTGGAAATGGACAGCCTTGGGGAAGGACATGTCCCTGGGCGAGGAAGCTCTTTACAGGTGAGGAATCCCCGAAGAGGCTGACAGCTGAAGGCTGTCTCATGATAGTACTCTTGCAAAGGAGGCAAGAAAGGCACCAAAGAACAAGCATCAGGTGCTCAACATATGATCCTGTGCTTCCTCTGGACTGTCTCGAGTCCACGCTACAGGAGAGGCTGGAACCTGAGAAGTAGGGATGGGCTCTGTGGTGGCTCTGCCTGCTCATTAGGCTTAGCTTGATTGCTGAGACTAATTTCATGCTCTCAAGAAACCTATTTATTAATTCAGCTCTCCAGTTATCCTGAAAAAGAAAAGGAAAGCATACTAAATAGTGGACTTGAGTATTCTGGTCCCTAAAAAGTGCCATTTCCTCTGTAAATGAATATGTAGGCAAAGAGAATGGGACCAGGGAATCTGCCGCCCTGGTGAGGGACATGCAATCCCATGAGGCAGCCAGCTAGCCTTCCTCTGCGCTCCCGATCTCTCAGTCTCTGTCACTGTCTTTCTCCTCCAAAGGCTCCACACCGACTTTCTGAGGGTAACAAAGGCTAACATTTTCACCTTACTGCTGAGTTAACTAAGATTCATAATGGCTAAGAAGCTAGGTCTGATACAAAGATGGTCTGGGCCTCTTTACACTAAGCCACGCTGTTTCCTTTAAGCGCCTCCCAGCTTCAGTATCTGTTAGAAGCAATAATAAAGTTTGAATTAAGTCTTTTATCTGGCTCAAGAGAGCAATCTAGAGTAATGGGTCAGAGCTTGGACTGGGGTTTGAATTCCAGATCTGCCATTGACCAACTGGCTGACTGAGGGCAAGTTACCTGCCTCAGTTTCCTCTTCTTTAAAACAGGATACTAAAATTACCTTTAAAACCTTAAAGGGAGTATTAAATGAGATAATGCATGTGAATCCCTTGAGTCTGGCACTACACAGTAAGCTCTTGATAAATTTTATTATAATGAGGATGATGATTTAAAATCGAATATTCAGCCTTGTATACTACCAACAGAGCTGAGCACTTTTCTACTTGTAACAAATTTTAAGGCATAAGCAAGAGAGAAGGAAGAGAGAGGAAAAAGAGAGTGTACAGAGGGAATGTGGCGCAGGGACAGGTAACAAAGGGGAGAAGCAGGACAGGAGAAAACGAACCAGTATGTGGGATGGACAATGTCTCCCTGGGGTACAACTAGTTGCCCACCTCTTTTCTATCTACTAGTGGAGCCAAAACCCTAGCTATTTTTCTCACCTTTGCTTCACTCCTGTGTTCCCTTAACTTCTGCTTTTCATTGTTCTGTGGAAAATGAATACAATTTTTCTAATCTCAGAAAAAAGTGAGGAAAATTAACAACTCCTATCTTTTTTTGATGAAACGTGCCATGCATTACAATGTTGTGTCTGAATTAAATGTCCCTCTTTTACATAATAGTATTAACTTACTTTAAAGTTTACAAACGTAATAACCACAAACTTGTGCCTGCATATAATACTATATAAACATGAAAGTTATATTAAAAGAATTAATGGACACATAAGCAATTCAATATGAGACTTTCCCAATGATGCATAACTATTTTTGCTAAATAACCAGAAGAAGCTCATGATTATAAATAAAAAGTTATAATCATATAAATGGCATAAAAACAAATTTATTTTAAAATTAGAGATTAATCCTGCTTTTAACTCAAACTGGAAATTCAGAAGTAATAGTCCCCACTCTGGGTACTTTGTTTTTCCAAAGTTCTATCAAGGTCACACTAACGTAAATACCTTAAATATTTTATATCAACAAGTTCCTTTAACATTTAATGTGATTTAATAGCATAGTCCTGCTTTGGAATTACATTAGTCTCTTGCTTCTAAGGAAGACAATTTCTTGGGAGGATAATAGAAAGTCAAAGCAGATTAGAGAGACAAAATGACAGAGAAGAGTACAAGAGCATTTGCAGTTCTGTTATCAACGCTGACTATAATTTAGGCACTACGTAGTATTACCTGGAAAACAACATGGCTAGCATCTTTTCCTGGTTGAAATGGTTCATTTCTTCAATGTGCTTCAAGAACCACCTGTAAATCAGGTGTCTCAATGACCAGGCTAATCAAGAACCGCATCAGTAATTCCCAAACTTTTGATTTAAATCATAAGGTGTACATAAAAAAATATACGTAATACATAGGGTGTGTCTGTGTACACACACATACATACATATATATTCCTGGTATCGATGCCCCCAGAGGTTCTGATTCAATAGGTCTGGGGTGTGACCTCGGAATCTATATTTTGTATAGCTTCCCAGATGATTGCACATGCAACCGAGCAAGAGATCACTGAGTTAGATAACATCAGGACTCATATAACACTATAATCATTTATCTAATGAAATATTTTTGCATCACTTCTAGTAATACCTGGTAGTTGTAATATGGCTGGTTAATAACTCCTGCTATGGCTTTTCCTTCATAAGCAATTCCAATAAGAACTGTTACATTGTCAAGAAGACCTATAAAGAAGAAATGAACAGCAATTATATAAATTTCTCATGTTATGACTCATCATCAGCACGTCAATTGCTCCAAGTTATTTTTGCAGTAAAGGTAAGGAATTTGCAATGATTCATCCACGATCAATCCTACTTCTGGCAAAATGCACAAATTATATGAGAGAGCTGGCCAGAGACAGAAGCAAGGTCTACAGCCACATAACTGAATTGATATACATCGTCTCATTAGTAGGATTTGTAAACCAATTAAATAAACCAGCCATAAATCTGCAGCCATTATCATTAGATTCCTCTGTGCCCCCTCTGCCAACAACCAACTCACTCCTGTCTGTTGGATCACTCTCTATTCCAGGATTCTTCTCTAGACTTGTGTTTCAAGCCTCTGAAGGAAGGTTCCTCAAAGTGGGTCCGTGGACTATCCAGCAGCACTAGAATTAACTGGTGTCACTTTTACAATACAGACTCTCCGGCTCTTTCCCAGAGCCAGTGAATCAAAATCTCTGGAGGTGGGGGTCAAGATCTAAACAAGCTGTCTAGGTGCTCTGAGACATACAGAACCTGTCTAGAGCTTCCCTATTTCTGAATGGAGTATAGAGATGTTTTCAGTGCACACACCTACATACACACGCACACACACACACACACACACTGCGTGATTCACTCATTATGGATTATGTCTCATCCAAGGATAGAGAGTTTTTCTAGTCATTATGAGAAATTTTCTCTTTTTTTAAGCCATGAAGCTGAGAACCAACAGAAGAAAATCTACATAGATCTTTATTTCAAAATAACTCTAAGCCTATGCTATGCTCCTAAAACCTAACACTCTGGCTCTAAGCCTGGTCTTTCTTAATGTTGCCAATTTTATTTTAATTTGCTGCTTTCTAATTTTTCTCATCTTAGATAATTTCGGGAAGGAGAAATATTGCACGGTTTCCAAACTCATCTTTAAAGGAGAGGCTGTGAAGCGAGAAGGGGTTGACAGACGAGGGGAGAGCGAGTGGGATGGGCATGGGATGGTGGTGGTGGCAGAGCAAGGGCAGTACAGCCATGCTTCTCATCATTTTTCTACCCCAATAAAGCCAGGGGTTCCGTATAGTTCCTTTGGCAACACTGGTTTAGTGTTAGTTATTCTCATCTGAGGGACCCGAGAATTGTGGGGCTGGTAGACTGTGTGGGGGCAGCTATTTGAAGGTGATGAATTTCCTCCCTCTGTCTTGACAATCACTGATGTATGAGTTAGCTAGGATGAGCATAAATACAGTTTTAGGGCTCAGACACAAACTATGATACAAGGTTTTCGTACAACATATGCAATATAAAATGTCTACAACTAAACATCATATACTAGTCCTCCTGCTATCAAATACAAATACAAAAGGGATACCAGCCTTCAGTATATTCCTTGGTACCATCCAGAGGATCAACCCACACCACAAGCTAAAAAAAAAAAAAGATTTAAATAGATTAGCTAAAACTGCCCTTGTTTTCATTTTTGAAATTATATTATGGATGACTTAAGCCAATGTTGTCAGTTTTGTGACAGTAAAGAAACTCTGTTTTGTAATCATGGAAAAAGTCCCATTTAAATTAGAGAAAAGTCTGATTTAAGAATTTTAAATATGAAATGTTTAACTGATCAAGGTTTACCGTCACCTGAATACTAAACACAGTGCCATGAGCAAGCTGAGCTTCAATGGTGGTACAAGGAAAACTTTGAAGTGGCACCAAAAATGATTTGAACAATGTGTGGTTGTATTTTTATATATAAATGCTCATTAAAAAAAATAAAGACAGTCTGATTAACTTAGGGACACTACTTATATATGACAAAGAAAAACGAACGGTTATAAAACTGACAGTGACTAAAAAAGAAATCCATTCTACTTAGGACTTTTAACATGATTCAGGATACACCATCATTAACCACCAGAATTACAATGCTTGATATGAATTAGTGAGTGAGGACATGTTTCTGTTGGAAGACATCATGTCTTGTTTTCTTTGTATTTTCCAAACCACAGAGCAAAGTGCCTTCTCATAGTACGTATTCAATGAATGTGCTAAATAAATTAAAATTTGAAAACTAAAGAAGTATGATCGTTATCTGAGGACCTAATTTCAGCGACTATAAAAAGTAAGCGAGGTGACTTTTATGGCCTTCCAAAAATAAAAGGTAATGATTTGTTTCATCTCCTTCCAGCCCCAATTACCAATGAAATGTTTTACTACCAAATCTACTAAATAACAAATTAGATTTTCTCCCTAAAAGTATTTTTAATAATAGTTTTTGAGTGGAGAAGAAACCAACAGGATGAGAAACTGAACTCTAAATTAACAGGTCAGATGTTCCATATGGTTGTCTGACACTCCCATGTTGGCTCTGAAAGATTTCAAGTTGCTGGTTGTCCCTATTTTACAACTACCAACTGTTCATCACTACAGGCAAATCTCATTTCCTTTACTATGGCAAAAATGGAAGAGTAACAGAGAGTTAAGTCATAACAGGGATCATACATCTTCTTCTTTAATAGAACTGTACTGTGACGGGCACGGTTGCTTCAATATCTCCTCCCACTGACCATCTTCAATCAGCTCTTGATCCACGTCTTCAGGAGGCAGATCCTAAAGCAGAGAGCACTGATGGTTACTGAAGCTGTTTAGCGTCGCCAGGGTACCCTCTGTCTCAGTAGCAGAAGAAACACAGCATCATAGTTTTTACTATTCTTTCCTATTTACAATTTATGTTCAGAGCTTTAAAGCAAACCAAATAAAATTGCAAAACCGACCATATATGTCCCATCAAAGTTGATGACAAAGAATCCCAGCTTCATTATCCCAAACAGAGTTCAAAAAGCAAAGAATTTTTAAGTATTGTAAACCTATTTAAATAATAGGCTCTGACATCAGATACTTCTCCTCTCTCAATTACATGAGATGTCAACTCCTTCACTTTCACAGTGTTCTAGTCTTTGGATAAGTGTGCAAGTAAGCCTAATTTAAAACAAAAACAAAAACAGAAATGACAAAACCCACTTTATTCCAAAGTTCTAGAACTCTGCCCATCTTATAGTTTGTATGCTGAATATTCTAACAGTAACCATATCTTTTATGGTCAAGAATTGAGACATCTGGCCTAGAAATTGATGAAAATATTTTATGATCAGACATGTCCTTCAAGTCCAAGGAAGACAATAATCATTTTTCTGATAAAATACCAAATAATAAGCTTGCAATCATAATAGTGGTATACAAATCATTAAAGTGGCAATTATAAATCCATACGGTAAACAGGCATTAAAAAAATATTCTATCCCTGACAAGTTTTACCTCTTCTCCTATAATTGTTAGTTTGGGGAACTTCCGGGCCAGTGAAGAACATATGCTCATTTGTACCAATCGGTCAGCTTTGGTCTGCAGGTCTGTCGCAGAGGTCTGCAACAGAGAATGCAAATTTTAGCAGCATTAACATGAAATAAGTTGTCCTCTGATATCTAACGCATGAGTGTCTATATCATTTAAATTACACTGTTTTTAGATTCATGGAACTTACACCAAATAAGTCAACAAGTTTTTTGGCTTAGTTTTTCTCATGGGATTTATAGTGGTTAATTTTTGGAAAGGAGCTTTTAAATTATGAGAACATTTTCTCCCCAGTTCAGAAATTCCTTTCATAAAATCTCTAGATCAATCTTTTGCTCAAACAGGTTAAGAGACAGGAAATTCATAACTTTTCAAGGGAGTCAAAGGTAAAAGCTGTACCTTTAGTTATTTGAAAGGTGTTCCTTATATGGATCCTTCTATAACTTCCACTCACTAATCCTAATCCTAATAATTCAAGAGGTCCTCAGGATGATACACTGGTGTATAGAAAGAATTCTATTTCTAAAATATAAAAAATATGAAAATGAATGCAGTAATATTTAATAGCTCCCTTATGGCATTCTTGCTCAATCCATGTCAGATAGCTATGCCAGTGGAAGACAGCGGAAGATCACATAACTGACAGATAACCACAACCTCCTTTGTTGGTTTGCTTTCAGAGAATTATGACATGTTGCAATTTATATATGCCTGGTTAGGTGGATTTAGAGATTATATTATCTTAAATAGAATTTTTACAATACTTTATATTGAGATAAGGAATGATTATGAAAATAAAAGTTTTTTATGCCACACAAGTTTGCTGGTTATCTCAATGCAAAGTACTATTCTGCTAGAACCTAGTACCACAAAGCCAGAGATCTTTGTTTTATTCCCTAAAGAACTATGTCTGGCACACAGTAGGTGCTCTATAAATATGTGCTGAATGAAACTTCTGAAAAGAAGTGATGCACTCAAATTCATGAGATGACTTATATATCAATCAAGTTTAGAGACCACTGCTCTAGAGAAAAAAAGACATATTGACAGCCATTCAACTATACGAGGAAAGCTTTCCCAACTCTTTTCTTCTCTAGAATAAGTATTTCCTGCTCTTTCTACTGACACAGTGCCAGGCTTCATCATTCTAAATACTTTGTGATAAATCTGATTTTGCCCTGTCTCATTCAAAATAAAATGTCAACAAGTGGATATTAAGTACTGGAAGTTAGAAGTGCCTGTCCAGTACAGAGGACAGTGAGGTTATGACATTTTTTCTAACTTGAACCCTAAATTTCTATTACTCCTTAGCTATAGGCTACAAAGTGGTATATCTTAATATAATCACAACATAAAATCATTTAAACAAAATGAGTGATGCTAAGGGAAAGATCTGGAAAGAAATGATCCAAAATATTGGCAGTGCTGGCATGATGGATAATCTTTCACTTTTCAGTTTTTTCCTGAAAGTTGCTATATTATATTGTTGGTTTATCACTGAGCATGTTTGTGGTCAACTAAAACCTCTTTTTAAAATAAATTTGATTCAGATTTACCACTTATGACTTGAACATGAATATAAGACTTTATAATTATATCTGTTATAATATCCTATTGGATTTGGTCCACTTTTCTCTGAGTTTGCAACTACACTGAGTTTACAACTATACACTGAAGAATACTTATTCTGTGATCCAATACATTAACTACCCCTTCCAGCTAGATTTTATTGACACATTTGATTAAGTATGTTTCCTATATCCTCCTTATCCACAATATTTTTGAGAAGATGAATTCAATGAATTTTTAAACTATTTAGGTTAATGGCTAAAGAGAAAAGAACAGAGTCAGGAACAGAGTCCTATGAGCTGTCACTAACTATCTTTTCCAGGTTGAAAATGAATTAAAATTTTGGGATAACATTGCTCACCTAGTTATAAATATACTTAACAGAGGCTCAGGATGGGTAACAGGTGAAGTCATCTCTCTATTTATTAATAGCTTGAATCTTCTTTGAAAATGGAAAATGAGAGCCCGTGAAAAGTTTCTTTCTGAAATCAAGATATCCTATACTATCAAGCCCATAAATCTATCAAAACAGGAAATGAGATTTATTTCACTTGTTCTTGTGATTTTTATTCTTAATTTTTAAAAGCAGTTACATTGAATATCCTATAATTAGCTTATATGAACTTATTACTAAGTTGCTTTTTACTCATATATATGGTCCTTATTTTTTTTTATGCTAACAGCCTTAGACAGATGCCTGACATCATACAGGAGTAACTTAATTATGACTCTATTTCAAGTCATGATAATGTTTATGGTTAATTATATCCTATCATTTTTCTCTCTCAGGTAAAATTATAATACAATCTTCCTTAAAAATTATGATAAAAACTTAATATATAGACACGTTTAAAATTTGAAATGTGAAATAATAAGCAAACCTTGCGGAAGAAATTATACTTTAAACTAGAGCACAGGCATGGTAGAATTTCTTTTAAGAATCAACTATCACTATAAACTGTCTTTCTGATAATTTACCTAAGTTTTTAATTACCATACTGGAAAGAAAAACTTTGTTTTGGGTTTCTTTTCCATGAAGAAAAGAAAACTTAAAGGTTTGCATATAAGAGATACTTCTTTAAATGCCAAATTTTATCCAACATGTCAAGTTCACTAACTAAGGATTGCATTGCTTGGCATATAATAGATTACTTTGGGATTTGAAGCTTGGTTACAATGCTCTAGGCCCGGACAGTGGTGAGAAGGCCCAGTCATATAAATAAAGGTTTGGATGTAGGAAGTCTGGAGTCATTTTCAAAGAAGAAACAGAGTCCATTTGAACTACGGGTCTTGTAATCAAGGGAGACATTGATCATTTCAAGTATTAAAGTCTGTCTAGATTATTACATCCTTTAGCCAAATCTTAAGGAATAAAAATAAAGTCAGTATGAAATGAGATGAGACTTCCAGTACCTTCTCCACGATACCCAGGTCACCTTCAGCAATAACACGTCTGACTATCGCTCCTGCCTTCTGAGCAATAGAATATGCTGAGGCTACCAACCGCATCAACACAGTGTGACTGGAAGCCATGACAGGCCCTAAAGGGAAATTCAGAGAATGTTTTGTTACTTTCAAAGACAACTTAAACTGGTTTCATTCACTTGAATTCAATTCAATACATAATTTATTGAGTGCTTACTAGGACTGCCCCAATTAAACGTCTAGGTTCTTTAATAAATATTTACTAAAAAAGACTTGGAAAAAACACCATTTCAGCATTAGCTCTCTCAATAAACCCTATAGTATTCTCTGCAGATGGGACATGTTGAGGCATGGGGAAACTGGCCCAAGCCTAGGAGCAGGTGAAAAAGTTTTACACTGAGGTGTGTAATATGCAGAGGTTGTGGAAGGTGCTTCAGGGGCTAAAAATATAAGATATAACATCTGCCTTTGAGGAGCTAATATTTTGGTGGATTGGGAGTAAAATATTGTAACCTAAAGTCTATAACATAAAACTGGTAAGTGCCAAGAGACGTATGAAAAGCATAAGGGATGTGGTGTATGCGTGTGGAGTAATTAAAAAGGGGAGGGATTGCATGTGATTACAATTAGTTTCTCAAAATCAATGAATATTCCCTTAGAGATTAAATACCATTTCATCTGCTGGTTATTTACTACCATCCTCAACAGTAGCTGAATAAAGAGAACAACCAACATAACTAATTGCAGTGAAGACCAATCATCTGGAAAAGTAGTGAGTGTCAGAGTAGTCCCCAGCTCCAATGAAAAACATGGAAAAAACAGCCTTTGGGATCAAGCATATTCCTCTTTGAAAATTCAAATTTGGATCCTGCAATTTTAGTGACTGTGCTGATGCTGGGATGCGCCACCCAGACTCCCTTCTGGGCTCAAGGACTTATTTCCCCACCTGCTGAGAGTGCCGCCAACAGATGGCCTTTAGCTGTCACCTTTCTTGGGGAATTCACCTGCTGAGAAGAGTCACTTCACCTGAAACTGGTCAACAGGGAGGTTCAAAGGCCACTCCCCAACTGGGCTGGGGCCCCAACTCTGATGAGCTCATCCTACTTCTGAATGCCCAGTGGGGTCGGCTGAAGCCTTAGCTGAGACTGCATCATGGCCCAACTTTTCCCACCACCCTGGGCATTCCTACTTCTTTCCCTTCCCTGCCATAGCTGATCCCAAGAACACTCCCTCATAAACCTCTTGTACTTTATCCCTGCCTCAGAGGGCTTACAGGAAACCAAACCCCACCTCTAATCAAATCAAGACAACATTATCTCAATGCAATAAGGGAACACGATACAGAATATAAAGGACACTATAAACCTCAATTCAGCAAGAATCACCATTCTATCACAAATTTCTGAACGCAGCTTTGATTTGATGTGTCTTTTCACCCCTTTACATGTTTTTTCTATCATCCTCATTCTATCCACAGGGATTATGAACATCAGTGAAACAATAAGCAAGTGAACTGTTTGAAACCCTTTAGAAGGAAGACAGAATTGAAACTGATGTAAGGTAACGAATACCATACTGTGACCAATAGCTGTCTGGAATCAAGACGAAAATAAAATAAGTTTCTAGGTATTTGAATTCTGTTTATCCTATTACTTCATAACCAGGCTTTATCCATTTTCTTGGCATACTAGGTATTACACGTGGAAAAACTGGTTATGCTAATTACTAATTCAGGAATGCCTCAAAGAGAAAACCGGAGAAATGATTTAGCAAATACTTTGTTGGCCGTACCTTGACTCCCTTATATTCAGGACCAGCCATATATCTGACGTATTCTGCGCTGGGAAACATAGTTTTCAGGCAACTAATTTGTACTACCCAGGTGTCTTAACCACTGAGGGTATTTCAGTATGTGTTGGTATGCTCATTCAGTCCCCATGTTATATAAGATGCCATTTGTGAAAGGCAGATCATTTTCCGTCACTGTACAGTGTTGTTCTAACTTTTCACAGATATCATTTACCTTTGAGCCAGTTAGGTGATTATTCAAGCCTTGTCAGGCTTCATATATGACTAAACCACTTCCCCTTATGTTTGCCAAGTCCACAGTATTTCCTTCCAAAGAAACGTATTTTAGTTTTGTCTTTCTACCACGTTCCTTGTAAAATTACCATATTTACCAACCACCATTTAAACATAACATCAGTTTTATAAGAACGTAAAAAATGAGATTTGACGTAAAAGCACAACAATAACTTACAGAGATCCTGCAAATCACTTTTAGTTGGCAAATAAGAAAATATTTCTACCATCTTCTCTGCAGTACTTCTTTGGTCCAAACTGAATTAGTAATGAAATATTACTATCCCCTAGCCTAATATTTTTCTTACATATTTTTTAAACAAATGAATACAGTTTTGGCTCTTGGTATAAAGAAAATGTAGCCAGTCATATCAAAACACAAAATTCATAAAGGAGGTTCTCATTAGCCTTTTCAATTATGCCCCTCCCAGACCCCAAATGACAGTATCTGCTGCAAGGCCAAGAAACCACCAGCAAGTTGATAACTTCCTTACAGCAGTTCAGACTGTACCTCCTTCTCTACCAGTTTTACACCTTCTGGATCCTAAAACACTACCTTTTGTGAACTCCTCTTTCTGAAAGCTTACTCAAAAACAGCATAGTAGTTAAAGGCCCAGGCACTGGAGGCAACTGCCTGTGTTCAAATCCTGGCTCTGGCACGTATTAGCTGTGTGACCTTGGGAAAGCCGCTTGAATTCTTTGTGCCACACTCTGTAAAATGGAGCTAGCATAGGACTGTTGTAATTATTAAATGAGTAACACATATAAAACCCTTACAACAGTCCCTGGCAGAAAGTAAGCATGAAAAAAATACTGGTTAACCATGATTACTATGATTGTCCTCATTACTGGCTATCTTGCAGGGACATCAGGCAGCAATAAGGGCAAGGAATTCCTACAGCTTCTGCAATATTACTTGGACCCTGAGGATTAATATGATAACTAATATGAGCCTGAGTCACAGTACTGTTTCTTTTTTATAACATTCTGGGTTTGAGGCTTAGAGTACGTATGAGAAAAGGCTCTATAATACTTAAGGCAATCAACCCAACATCCTGTCTGTTTAAGAAGTCTTTACAGCTGCCGAGAGGGCTAGTTCAGAAGTATAAAAACAACAGGAATCAAACGATTCATTTCTTTTTCTCTCTCCCTCTTTTTAGGAAGATTGGCCCTGAGCTAACATCTGTGCCCATCTTCCTCTATTTCATATGTGGGACGCCTGCCACAGCATGGCTTGATGAGCGGTGCACAGGTTCACTCCCAGGATTGGAACCTGCAAACCTGGGGCCACCAAAGCAGAGCGCATGACCTTAACTGCTATGCCACCAGACCGGCCCCCAACCATTTCTTCTCATAGCCTAGGAGAGGTATCTTGAATTCAGTATAAAGGTGGTGAGCATATGAGGATTAGGATCTAAAAATGAACAATGAGTTCTAGATCAAAATACTAAGATTATTTCTTTTTGAACCTGACCAAATGATGCTGAAGTTCAAGGTCATCTGGAAAAATTAAAATGCGAGTGGGACAAATTCTGAAAAAAGAACAATGATACTCTCCTTACCAGTTATCAAAATATGACATAAAACTATAGTAATTAAAACAGTTTACTCCTGGGCAGAATTAGACAAATTAATGGAATCAAACAAATTTCAGAGATAGATCCCAAAACACTAAAGGTGGTATTTCAAATCATTAGCACTTGCTAATCTTTTAAAAAAAAAAAGTTGGATCTTTTCTGCATTCTTTACATCACAATACATTCCCGATGAATGCATGATTTTAAAAGTAAAGAATAAAGCCATAAAAGTATGGAAATAAAACATGGGTGAAATATTTTATAAATTTGGTTGACAAAAACTAAGAATCCATAAAAGAATATATTGATAAATTTGACTGCATAAAAATTAAAACGTGTATATAGCCAAAATACCATAAACAAAGCAAAGAGACAACTGACAAAATAGGAAAAAAAAAATTGTATCACATACTAGGCAAAGGAGCTAATTTCTGTTCCATAAAGGACTTTTATATATCAGTATGTAAAAGATGAATGATCCAATAGAAAAGGAGCAAAGGACACGAACAGGAAGTTCAGAGAAAAAGAAAAGCAATGGCCCATAAATATCTGAAATGCTCAGTTTCACTAATTATGAAAGAAACGCAAACGAAAACAATGAGAAACGACTGTTCATGTGTAAGACTGGCATAGATAAGAAAAAGTTTGCCCAGTGCCGGCTGGAGCGTGAGGGAACATGCTCCTGAACACTGTCAGCAAGGATGTAAAGTGGTGAGACCTCTTAGGAGGGTTCTGAAAACCGTATTAAAGGTAACATGTACAAATCTTTGGAACTAGCAAGTATATTCTCAGAGAAACCTAAACAAATCAAGCAAGTCTACAAATACGTGGAAAAGACAGTAGGAAGAAATCTGCTATTTTAATGAAATTTAATTTTAGGCGTAAGACAGTCTTTCAATCTGGGTGCAATAACGAACCCAATGTCTAGGTTGCCTTGGTATTTCTACACTATATAGCCATAAAAGATCCCAGATCACGAAAATAAAAGCACAAACAATTAAAACGTTGACATGCAAGAATCTAGGTCCGAAATCTGGGGAGGCAATCTGACTCACGTAAATTTTTTTCTTTTTAACGTAAATCCCTTGAATCTGCTCATATCTGTGCAAAAGGGCGGAGTTAAGGGACCAATAAACGACTCATATCTGCCTAAAGCCCTCGCCCTGAACCGCAGGGCAGAAACTTACTTACGGTGACAAGCCTGGAACGGTCAGGAGAAAGCCACTCCAGGGATAACCGAAAACGCGTTGTCGAGCCCCAAGTCCCTCGCTGTGTCCAGTACCGCGCTCTCTCCCCGTCAATAGGTCATTTCGGGATGTAGGACAAACCTACCCCAGCTACTGAGCATGCGGGAGATTCGGCGCAGGCGCAGAACAGCTACTGCCCCAGGGCCCCATCAGACTCCCGGTCCCTCGGAGAACTCCACTTCTCCGTGTTTTCTCCAAGCCATCCGTAGGCGCCAGTCACCTAATGTAAGGAGAAGAGTGTGTCTACTTTCAAAGGTTCATTCTGGTTTCAGGCGTCTTCTAGTCCACTTTGTACATACCGTTAACTCTTGAAATGTTCATTGGATTAGTGATATCGTCTGCAGTGGGAGGTGGCTGCTTAACCTCAAAGGGGATGCGTGGACTAGGTGTCCGTGGACTGGCTCCCGTGGACTGGCTCCCGGAGGTCCTAGACTTCTGCACCTCCGCCCCCAACAAACAACTTTATGCAGAATTGTGTTACTGATGCTTACCTTTTTTTTTGTTTAAGCATTCATCAGATTCTTAGGATCTGTAACCTTTTGCATTTGCCAGTCGATAAGTCCTGGGAGATTTTCCTCTCTTCCTGGCGTGGTATACCATGTCAATCTTTTTTTTTTCTTCCTTTTTTGAGACGCAAAAGGAAACCTACTTACGATTTTTATTGCACTGCCAAACGTAAAAACAAACAAAATTAAAAATTGTTCGTTTAAGCAATTACCATATATTTAAGGAGCACACTTTTTGTGCCTGCCTGTTTTTATGTGTGTGTGTTGGAGGGCCTACGTGCGTTGAGAACAGCAGAGACAATAGGCAACTATTTTTTTTAATACTAAAAAGCAGGGCACTATGATTAGAATTATAATATAAATAAACATAAACAACATAAAATAAGATGGCAGAGTTAATAGCAAACATGTCAGGTATAGCAATGAAAATAAATTGCTTAAACTCCTCCAATTAAAGATAGAAATTCTCCAGTTGATTAGAAAGCCAAATCCACTGTATTATCAGGCCAAATATTATTCAGGGCAAGAAAAGTTATCAAAGGGAGCTGTCATTTTGTATTGTTAAAAGTATCCTTTAGGGGCCGGCCCCATGGCCGAGTGTTTAAATTCGAGTACTCTGCTTTGGCGGCCCAGGGCTTCGTGGGTTCCGATCCTGGGTGCGGACCTGGCACCGCTCATCAAGCCATGCTGAGATGGCGTCCCACATGCCACAACTAGAAGGACTCACAACTAAAAAAATATGCTACTATGTACTGGGGGGGATTTGGGGAGAAAAAGCAGAAAAAAAAAGAAGACTGGCAACAGTTGTTAGCTCAAGTGCCAATCTTTAAAAAAATAGTACCCTTTATATTGATAAAGGGTACTTTTTTTACATTTTATTTTTAGACATTTTAAAATTAAATAAGTAACTCATGACTACAATCTCATTGTTAAAGAAAAAAAAGGAAACAATACAATCTGTCCAGGCCTTTTCTTAGAGCATGTGTCCTGGGGTTGGAATTTTGCTTTCTCTCTCCCAATAACGCCATGATGCACCATCTAGTTTTGGGGTTTAGACACTTATGAAAACTTTAAGCGTGGAATCCTTATAAATTTTTATGATATTTTCCCCACTATTTCACACTTGTTTTAGCTTCACCTAATTCAACAGCTGTTTGTTTTTATTTTTTAGAGACTTGCCTTTAGTGGATTCTTCAGGACTTTCTGCTTAGTTTTCATAAAAGCAATTAACTTTGCATTAAAAAAAAAACACTGGTTTGGAGGAGAAAGAGAGTAGTTAGTGAACAATTTTTGTTTCTGTGTGCTCTTCTGTAATTCCCAAGCTTTCACAATTAGAAACAAACAATAATTTCTATTTTAAAAAAAACTCACCAGAGAGCAATATCAATAAATGGCTACCACTAAGACGTGGAGTTCTAGTTTGAGAAGGCTTTTACTGTACAAGCTCCTTTGATTGTCATAATAACTCTGCAAGTTAAGTCAGGCCATTTGTTTTATTGTGGTAAAAAATATTTAATAAAATTTACTATTTTAACCATACATTGGTTTTTGTAATTTTTATAATTCAATTGTATAATTACATAACAAGTACAACTGGCGTGAATAAGTTTAAGGATAAACACACTGACGGTAAGCTCAACAGGTGGGTAGAGAAATGTGCAGGTCCCCTGGAGAGTACCCTTCTGTCCAGAGGGCTCAGGGATCTCAGCACAGGTTTTATGGGGAAACAGAAAGCGCCACTCAATTCAGCAAGAACTTACATGGAGGTCGGTTAGGAGAGCTCTGTCTGTCCATCTTTGTGCTCCTGTGAGACCAGGGCTGTAGGATGGATTCCCAGACGCGGAACTGCAGGTCAAAAGTGCAACGCATTTTCAGTGGTGTCGGATATTGCCAAATTGCCTTTCCAAAAGGCAGTACCAATTTTACATTACATTTGCTCTACTCTGTTGGATGGAAATGGTACCTTGTTTCAACTATCTGTCTTTGATAACTTTTAAAGTTGAGTATCTTTTTATATATTTATTGGCTGTTTCCATTTCTCCATCAATTGCCTGTTCTTATCCTATGCCCTTTTTTCTATTGGGTCGTTGATGTTTATCTTCTTGATTTGTAGCAGCTCTTTATGCATTCTGGATATTGATTTTTTTAAATGTGTTGCAAATGTTTTCTCGCACAGTGTAGTGTCGATTGTGCACACGGGCACCAGAGCCCAACTGCCTGGATTTGCATCCCAGCTCTGCTACTTCTTAGTTGTGTGATCTTGGTCAAGTCACTTAACTTTATGTGCCTCAGTTGCCTTATCTGTAAAATGGGAATAATCATAGTATCCAACTCACCTCGTAGGGTTGTTTTGGCATGCTGTATCTTGATGGGATTTAAAGATTAAATGAGTTAGGACAGGTAAAGCGCTGGGGACAGCGCCTGGTGAAAAGTTGACATCAATCAAATGCTTCCTATTTACCTCTTGCCTTCTGTCTTTGTGGTAACTTTTAACACATAAAATTTTCGTTTCAATTTTGTCGAAAATCTGTCAGTCTTTTTATTTATGTAAACCAAATCTTCTACACTTCGTGTCTTATTATTAGGAAGGCCATTCCCGAGAGGTACACTTTACAATGAAAAGGTAAGAATTGTGAACTACTATGACCTGGACAATCAAATAAAGCAGAATCTGTCATTAACCGGAGCAGAAGTTGCCCTACACAGTAGACTATCTGGGACATAAGGGGGATATTGGGACTCTGAAAAATAATTAGATTGATGTATGATATTGGCGCTGAACTTTGTCCTCGCTCAGGCAGTGCTGCCCACTAAAGTAGCCATTAGCCCCGTGTGGTCGTTGAGCACTTGGCAAGTTACTAGTCCAAACTGAGACGTGCTGCATACTTAATATACATACCAAATTGCCAATACTTAGTATGAAGAGAAAGATGTAAAATATCTTATTTATAATTTTATATTAATTACATGTTGAAGTGATAATATCTTGGATATATTGGATTAAATAAAATATATATTTTTTAAAAAGGCAGGGCGCTGTGATTGAAAGCTGAGCCCTAAGGCGCCGGCCACGCCTTTCCCCGCCCCTCGGGGCCAGCCCCGCCCCGCGGCGGCCGCAGCCAAGACCCGGAGGTGGATCTGTCCTCGCTGCCGCAGGGACGACCCTGCGCCCCGCCCCTTCCGCGCCCTGCGCGCGTGCGCACTCCGGGGTCGCGGAGGTTCCCTGGGGTCTCTGCTACTAAAAGCCCAGGCGGGAACCGAGAACCCGCCGATCACCGAAAGCCTGGGGTTGGCTCACCATGCGTTGGGGGCTGCGCCCTCGCGGGCCAGGGGCTGCGGCCGTGGTCGCGGCCCGGAATTTGTGTGGGCCGCCCCGCCTTCCTTGTCTCCCAGGGTGGCGAGGGACGGCGAGGAGGCTTTTGGTGCGGTCAGTCACCGGGGCCAGTAACCAGCTGCAGAACTCGACCGATGGCAGATACCGGGACACCGTGCTGCTGCCGCAGACCAGCTTCCCCATGAAGCTGCTGGGCCGCCAGCAGCCCGACACGGAGCTGGAGATCCAGCAGGTACGGCCCCGCCTCGGCGCGGCGCGCAGCGGGGCCTCGAGAGGGAGGCCCGACCCCCGGGGGCCACGCCCGGCGACCCACAGCCCGGCCGGGTGGCTCAGGGCCACAGGCTCCGGGCCGCCTTCGGCCGGGGGTGTTGTGACCCGATCAGTGGAAATCATCCGGTTCCCACAGGTGTTATTGGCTGAAAACTTAAGTCCCTCACGGGTAGTTCCAGAGCGGAATGTTGGGGAAACTAGCGATGCTCAGATAGCAGCATCTATCGAATATAAGTCCCATTTTTAGCTTAGGCAAAACAAGTCGAATTTGGATTCTTTTTCAGTGGCTTGTAAGAAGTAAATTAACATGTACACATATAAATAAAAAGTCGATTATGAGGAAACTCACCTTCGTGGTATCAGTAAGGCCTTCGTTGGAATTGTGACTTCTTTGAAGGAAAACGTAAAGATGCTTCTCCGAGTCCTCTTCCCAAACTTTGCGTCCGTCTCTTGTATTAGACTGAAATTCCTGAGGGTAGAGATTCATTTGTTAGTTTCTGTAATTCGAAAGCCTTTAAAATCCCCGATGTTCAGGATATATTGGTTAAGATAAATATGCTTAGCCTAAATATTCTTTTGACAGTTATCGGAGTTCTAGACTCTTAAACCTGTTTTGGCCGTATAATTCTTGAAAGTATTTTATCCATTACCTTCTGTCAGTCAGGAACTGCGACAGTTCCTAATGTTTTCTCATTTAATCTTCACACCAGCTCTGTGAGTTGGATGTTAGCATTTTTTCAAATGAAGGAATCAGTGGTAAGGGCATAGTGACTTAGCCAAGGTCACATGGAGGTGAGGGAAGGGGAGTGGGACCGCAGTGAGTGTGGTTCTAGATTTAGAGAAGAGCAAGTATTGAGACCCAGGGATCTCAAGAATAAGATGTGAGTGTGGGCAATCTGTAGGTCCTTCGGCATGGCTGGACTGAAGAGTGGAGGGTGGACAGTGCTGAGAGACTGCCCAAGAATTTAGTGGTCCTAAACCCTTGTAGGGTCCTGTATGGGTATGAAGAGCTTAGACTTTAATCTGAAGTCTATGGGGATCTGTTGGAAAGTTTTAAGAGATGAGCTGTCAGGTGTGCATTTTAGAAACCTCACCATTTGTGTTTCAGACTTGAATACATTGGAAGGGGATAAGAAATAAGCAAGCGCTGGCTGTTATTTATGGTAAGATTCAGGAGTATGTGTGATGTTCAGACATTATTGTTCTTTTTAAACAGAAATGTGGATTTTCAGAACTTTACTCATGGCAAAGAGAAAGAAAAGTAAAGACAGAATTTTGTCTTCATGATGGACCTCCTTATGCAAACGGTGACCCTCATGTTGGACATGCTTTAAATAAGGTAATTATAATTTAGCTTATACGATTTAAGGGGAATCTTATTTAAATACGATTCACAAAAGAGTGTATTCTAATTTTATGAGAATTATGTGAATTTGCATTGGCAGTTAAACTAAAATGTCTTAAAAGAAAGCAGCAATAAACAGTTTTAGTACTCTGAAAAACAACATCACTGGCATTTGCTTTGAGCTTATTGCTATTTTACATTAGTAAATTTCTTTTCTTTTTTTGTGAGGAAGATTGGCCCTGAGCTAACATCTGTTTCCAGTCTTCCTCTGTTTTATGTGGGGTGCTGCCACACTGTGGCTTGATGAGGGGTGCTAGGTCTGTGCCTGGGGTCTGAACCTGCAAACCCTGGGCCGCCAAAGCACAGTGCGCAAACTTAACTGCTACACCACTGGGCCAGCTCCAGTAAATATCATTTTATTCGGTAAATAATTATTGAGCACCTAGTATGTGCCAGGAATTGTTCTAAACACTGGTAATAGCAATGAACAAAATAAAAATAATTGCTACATATATAAATACGCACACCCATGCACATATATAAAATATGTAATATGTTGGATAGTTGCTGTAGACTATTTGTTGTGTGTCAGTCCCCTGTCCACCCCACACCGCGCAAATTCATCTGTTGAAACCTTATTCTTTTTTTTTGTTTGAGTTCATAATAGTTTACATCATTGTGAAATTTCACTTGTACATTATTTCTTGTCTGTCACCGCATAAATGCTCCCCTTTACCCCATGTGGCTATCCGCTACCCCCCTTCCCCTGGTAACCACTGAACTGTTTTCTTTGTCCATGAGTTGTTTATATTCCACATATGTGTGAAATTATCTGCTGTTTGTCTTTCTCCGTCTGGCTTATTTTGCTTAGCATAATTCCTTCCAGGTCCATCCGTGTTGTTGCAAATGAGATGATTTTATCTTTTTTCCTGGCTAAGTAATATTCCATTGTATATATATACACCACATTTTCTTTATCTAATCATCAGTCTGCGGGCACTTGGATTGTTTCCGTGTCTTGGCTATTGTGAATAGTGCTGCAATGAACACAGGGGTACATATGTTACTTAGGATTGTTGATTTCAAGTTGTTTGGGTGGATACCCAGTAGTGGGATAGCTGGGTCATATGGTATTTCTATTTTTAGTTTTTTGAGGCGTCGCCATACTGTTTTCCATAGTGGCTGCACCAGTTTGCATTCCTACCAGCAGGGTATGAGGGTTCCCTTCTATCCACACCCTCTCCAACATTTGTTATTTTTAGTCTTAGTGATTATAAACATTTTAACAGATGTAAGGTGGGATCTTAGTGTAGTTTTGATTTGCATTTCCCTGACGATTAGTGATGTTGAACATCTTTTCATGTGTTTATTGGCCATCTGTATATCTTCTTTGGAAAAATGTCTGTTCATCTCCTCTGCTCTTTTTTTGATTGGGCTGTTTGTTTTTTGTTGTTCAGTTGTGTGAGTTCCTTATATATTTTGGAGATTAACCCCTTATTGAAGATGTGATTTGCAAATATTTTCTCCCAATTGGTGGGTTGTCTTTTTGTTTTCCTCCTAGTTTCTTTGGCCTTGCAGAAGCTCTTTAGTCTGATGAACTCCCGCTTGTTTATTTTTTCTTTTGTTTCCCTTGTCTGAGAAGACATGGTATTCGAAAAAATCCTTTTAAGTTCTATGTCAAAGAGTGTACTACCCATATTATCTTCCAGGAGTTTTATGGTTTCAGGACTTATCTTCAAGTCTTTGATCCATTTTGAGTTTATTTTTGTGTATGGTGGGAGATAATGGTCTACTTTCATTCTTTTTGCGTGTTGCTGTCCAGTTTTCCCAAAACCATTTATTGAAGAGACTATGTTTTCTTGTTCTTGTGTCGTATGTTCTTGGCACCTTTGTTGAAGATTAGCTGACCATGTATGTGTGGTTTTATTTCTGGACTTTCAGTTCTATTCCATTGATCTGTGTGCCTCTTTTTGTACCAGTATCATGCTATTTTGATCACTAAGCTTTGTAGTACATTTTAAAGTCAGGGATTGTGATGCCTCCAGCTTTGTTCTTTTTTCTCAGTATTGCTTTAGCAATTTGGGGTCTTTAGTTGCCCCATGTGAATTTTAGGATCCTTTGTCCTATTTCTGTGAAGAATGTCATTGGGATTCTAATAGGGATTGCATTAAAGCTGTAGATTACTTTGGGTAGTGTGGACATTTTAACTGTGTTTATTCTTCCAATCCGTTTGCATGGAATCTCTTTCCATCTCTTTATGTCATTATCTATTTCTTTCAATGATGTCTTATAGTTTTCATTTTATGAGTCCTTCACCTCCTTAGTTAAATTTATTCCTAGGTACTTTATTCTTTTTGTTGCAATTTTAAATGGAGTTGTATTCTTGAGTTCTCTTTCTGTGAGTTCGTTATTAGAGTACAGGATGCAGCTGATTTTTGTAAGTTGATTTTGTACCCCGCAACTTTACTGTAGTTGTTAATTATTTCTAATAGTTTTCTGATGGATTCTGTAGGGTTTTCTACGTATAAGATCATGTTGTCTGCACACAGCGAGAGTTTCACTTCTTCACTCCCTGTTTGGATTCCTTTTATTCCTTTCTCTTTCCTAATCTCTCTGGCCAAAACCTCCAGTACTATGTTGAATAAAACTGGTGATAGTGGAAATCCTTGTTTTGTTCCTCTTCTCAGAGGGATGGCGTTCAGTTTTTGCCCACTGAGTATGATGTTGGCTGTGGGTTTGTCATATATAGCCTTTATTATGTTGAGGTAATTTCCTTCTATCCCCATTTTGTTAAGAGTTTTTATCATAAATGGCTGTTGGATCTTGTCAAATGCTTTCTCTGCATCTATTGAGATGATCATGTGGTTTTTATTCCTCGATTTGTTGATGTGGTGTATCACGTTGATTGATTTGTGGATGTTGAACCATCACTCTGTCCCTGGTATGAATCCCACTTGATTGTGATGTATGATCCTTTTGATGAATTGCTGAATTCGGGTTGCCGAAATTTTGTTGAGAATTTTTGCATCTATGTTCATCAGTGATATTGGCCTGTAGTTCTCCTTTTTCGTGCTGTCTTCGTCAGGCTTTGGTATCAGAGTGATGTTGGCCTCATAGAATGTGTTAGGAAGTGTTCCATCTGCCCTAATTTTTTGGAATAGCTTGAGAGGGATAGGTATTAAATCCTCTTTGAAAGTTTGGTAGAGTTCCCCAGGGAAGCCATCTGGTCCTAGGCTTTTATTTTTTGGGATGCTTTTGATTCCTGTTTCAATCTCTTTCCTTGTGATTGGTATATTCAGATTATCTGTTTCTTCTTGATTCAGCTTTGGGAGGTTGTAAGAATCTAAGAATTTATCAATTTCCTGTATCTTGTCCATTTTGTTGGCATGCAGATTTTCGTAGTATTCTCTTATAACCCGTTGTATTTCTGTGGTATCCGTTGTTATTTCTCCTCTTTCATTTCTAATTTTATTTATCTGAACTTTCTCTCTTTTTTTCTTTGTAAGTCTGGCTAGGGGTTTGTCAATTTTATTTATCTTCTCAAAGAACCAGCTCTTTGTTTCATTGATCCTTTCTACTGCTTTTTTTGTTTCAATAGCATTTATTTCTGCTCTGACTTTTATTATTTCTCTCCTTCTGCTGACTTTGGGCTTTGTTTGTTCTTCTTTTTCTAATTCAATTAGTTGTAGTTTAAGATTGCTTACTTGGGATTTTTCTTGTTCATTAAGGTGAGCCTGTATTGCAGTGAATTTCCCTCTTTATATGGCTTTTGCTGCATCCCATATGAGTTGGTATGGTATGTTTTTATTTTCATTTGTCTCCAGATATTTTTTGATTTCTCCTTTAATTTCTTCAATGATCCATTGCTTGTTCAATAGCATGTTGTTTAGTCTCCACATCTTTGTCCCTTTCTCAGCTTTTTTCTTGTAATTAATTTCTAGCTTTATAGCATTGTGATTGGAAAACGTGCTTGTTATTATTTCAATTTTCATTAGTTTATTGAGGCTTGCCTTGTTTCCAAACATATTGTCCATCCTTGAGAATGTTCTGTGCGCACTTGAGAAGAACGTATATTCTGCTGCTTTTGGATGGAGTGTTCTATATATGTCTGTTAAGTCCAGCTGGTCTAGCTTTTCACTTAATTCCACTGTTTCCTTGTTGATTTTCTGTCTGGATGATTTACCCATTGATATGACTGGAATGTTGAGGTCCCCTACTATTATTGTGTTATTATTAATATCTCCTTTTAGGTTTGTTAATAGTTGCTTTATGTACTTTGGTGCTCCTGTTTTGGGTGCATAGATATTTATAAGTGTTATTTCTTCTTGATGGAGTGTCCCTTTGATCATTATATACTGCCCCTCTTTGTTTCTCTTTACCTGTCTCATCTTGAAGTCTACTTTGTCTGATATAAGTTTTGTGACACCTGCTTTCTTTTGTTTGCCATTAGCTTGGAGTATCATCTTCCATCCCTTTACTATGAGCCTGTGTTTGTTATTGGAGCTGAGATGTGTTTCCTGGAGGCAGCATATTGTTGGGTCTTGTTCTTTAATCCATCTTGCCACTCTGTCTTTTTATTGGAGAATTCAATCCATTTACGTTTAGGGTGATTATTGATATGTGAGGGGTTTATGCTGTCATTTTATCACTTCTTTTCCGGTTCTCCTGCATTTCCTTTGTTTCTCGTCCTGTGTATTCTGGTCTACCAATCGAGTTACGTAGTTTTTTATGTTCTGTTTCTTTGTTTTCTCGTTGTTATTTGTGTCTGTGTTCTTTTTTGTTTAGTGGTTACCATGAGGTTTGTACTGAAAAATCTCATGGATAAGATAGTCCCTTTTCTCATGGCCTCTAATTTCCTTAAACTAAACCAACTCAGTCCCTTTCCTCTTCCCCTCCTAAATTGTTTTTCTCGCATCTTATTCCATCTTGTGTTAGAAGTTTGTGGTTAAAAAGACAAGACTATTTTGTTTTTGATGTTTTCCTTCCCTTTGTCTTTAATGCTATACTTGAGTATTTGCTATCCTGGTCTGATTCTGTCTACCTATTTATCTCCTTACTCCGTGCTTTGTAACCGCTCTCTCCCTTTTTTTTCCCCAGGTATGAGGGCCTTCTTGAGGATTTCTTGTAGGGGGGGCGTCTTGTGGCTATGAGCTCCTTTAGCTTATGTCTGGGAAAGTTTTTATTTCTCCATCATATCTGAAGGATATTTTCGCTGGATAGAGTATTCTTGGCTGAAAGTTTTTGTCCTTCAAAGATTTGGATATGTCATTCCAATCTGCCCTAGACTGTAAGGTTTCTGCAGAGAAATCTGCAAAAGCCTGATAGGGGTTCCTTTGTAGGTTATTTTCTTCTGCCTGGCTGCCCTTAGTATTCTCTCTTTGTCATTCTCTTTTGCCAGTTTCCCTACTATATGCCTTGCAGTAGGTGTTTTTACATTGACATATTTAGGAGATCTGGTAGCTTCTTCCACATGGATTTCTATCCCTGTCCCTAGGTTTGGAAAGTTCTCTGCTATTATTTCTTTGAACAAGCTTTCTGCTCCATTCTCCCTCTCTTCTCCTTCTTGAATACCTATAATTCTTATGTTGCATTTCTTAATTGAGTCGGATATTCCTCTGAGACTTTCTTCATTTCTTTCTAGTCTTAGTTCTCTCTCCTCCTCTATCTGGAGTATTTCGACTTGTTTATCTTTGATTATGCTGATATGCTGCTCTATGATGTCTGCTCCAGCGTTCAGGGAATCCATATTTTGCTTTATGTCTTCCATTGTGTCTTTCAGCTCTAATATTTCTGATTGACTCTTCTTTATAGTTTCAATCTTTTTTGTGAAGTAGCTCCTTAACTCATTGAATTGTTTCTCTACATTCTCTTTTAACTCATTGAGTTTTTTGATAGCTATTTTGAAGTCTTTGTCATTTAGATTACATATTTCTGTGTCCTCAGGACTGATTGGTGAGTACTTGTCATTTTCTCTCTGGTCGGGAGATCTAATTTAATGTTTGATATTGCTAGAGAGAGTGGCTCCATTTTTCCACATCCTTGTGTTATTTGGTCTCAGTTACTGCCTGTCGCCACTGGGTGGTTGTTAATAGCTGCATGTTCTGAACCCTCTGCCTTCAGCCGAGATCCCAGGCTTTGGAGCTGGTGCTGGGCGGGAGCGGGGAGGGGTGCTTTCTCTTGTGTGCTCTTGCGGTTTTCTCCCTCTGCTCTCATTATCTGCTCTCCTGGGGTGTTGGCTTGATAAGGTCACCTTCCGTGAAAGCTTTCACCCCAGTAGAGGGCTTCCCTCTAGGCTGCAAGGGCCTTCGGGGATCCTGGATGTTCCTGCAAACAAACATCCCCTCCACTGTTCCTTCCCTCTCAGAGGCCGTGCCTGTCCTAGATCACTGTCTTTAGGGGAGAGAGTGAAGTTTTCCCTTACCCTCTTCCCCCTCCTCCAAGGGGAGCTCCAGCCTCTCCACCCTGCATCATATGGCTCCATGGGTCTCTCTGACATTTTTTGTGTTGTGTTTGGATGTCCTCTGTTGGAGTATGAATGTCTTTCATTGTATGTTGGAGGGGAGAGATTACTGGGAAAGCTCACTCCACCATGATGCTGACGCCACCCTGAAGTTGAAACCTCATTCTTAATGTGATGGTACTTGGAGATGGGGCCTTTAGAGGTGATTAGGTCATGAGGGCAGAGCCCTCATCAATGGGATTAGTGCCCTTATTAAAGAGACCCCAGAGAGCTTCCTTGTCACCTTATGCCTTGTGAGGTTACAGTGAGAAGGTGATGGCCTATGGACCAGAAAGTGGCCCTTACCAGATATCGAATCTGCTGGCACCTTGATCTTGGACTCCACAGCCTCCAGAACTGTGAGAAATAAATTTATGTTGTTTAAGCCACCCAATTTATGCTATTCTGTTATAGCAGCCCAAATGGACTAAGACAATAGTGATAAGTGCTGGGGAGGAAAATAAAAACAGGGAATAGCAATAGGGAGGGTCAGTTGGGCAAACTGCAATTTCCTTAAATTGGTCTAGGATATCTTCCTCACTGAAAAGGTGACATTTGTATAAAGTCTTCAAGGAAGCAACGGAGTGAGCTCTGGGGATATTTGGGGTAAGTAGAGCCAAGTGCAAAGACCTTGAGGTGAGAGACATTTTTTTCACTCAGCGTAATTCCCCTGAGACTCATCCAAGTTGTTGAGTGTAACAGTAGTTCATTGCTTTCTTATTGCTGTATGCTATTCCATGGCATGGATGGACAACAGCTTGTTTAACCATCCACCTCTTGAAGAACATCTGGCTTGTTTCCACCTTTTGGCTGTTATGAATAAAGCTGCTCTAAACATTCATATACAGGTTTTTGTGTGAATGTAAGTTTTCATTTCTCTGGGGTAAATGCTCAGGACTGCAGTTGCTGGGTCATATGGTAGTTGCACGTTCAGTTTTTTGAGAAAATGCTGAACTGGTTTCTATGGTGGCAGTACCATTTTACATTCCTCCCAACAATGTATGAGTGATCTGGTTCTCTGCATCCTGTCAGCAGCATTGGTATTGTCACTATTTTTTATTTTAGCCTTTCTGATAGGTGTGTAGTGATATCTCATTGTGGTTTTAGTTTGCATTTCCCTAATGGCTAATGATGTTGAACATCTTTTCGTGTATTTATTTGTCATCATTTGAGCCTCTTTGGTGAAATGTCTCTTTATATCTTTTGCCGTTTTTATAATTGGATTTTTTTTTTACTGTTAGGTTTTGAGTGTTCTTTATATATTCTAGATACTAAATCTCTGTCAGATATTCAGTTTGCAGCTCTTTCTCCTAGTCTGTAGCTTATCTTATCGTCCTCTTAACAGGGTGTATATTGTAGAGTAAAAGTTTTTAATTTTGATGAAGTTCAACTTATCAGTTTTTCCTTTTATGAATCATGCTTTTAGTGTCATGTCTAAGAACTCTTTGCCTAGCTTTAGATCCTGAAGATTTCCTCCTTTATTTTTTCTTTAAGTTTTACATTTTATTTTGAAATCTTTGATCCATTTTGAGTGTATTTTTATGCGAGATGTGAGACTGAGGTTGAGGTTTATTTTTTTCTTTATGGATGTCTACTTGCTCTAGAAACATTGTTGAAAAGGCTAGCTTTTCCCTAATGAATTGCTTTTGTATCACTGGCAAAAATCAGTTGAGCAAATTTGTGGGGTCTATTTCTGGATTGTCTGTTCTGTTCCATTGATCTGTGTGTTTGTCTTTCTATCGATACCACGACTTTGATTACTATAGCTACAGAATAAGTCTTGCAATTGGGTAGTCAGATTCTTCCTATTTTATTGTTTTTTAACATTGCTTTAGCTATTTTGGTTTCTTTGCCTGTGTATATACATTTTAGAATAATTTTTTGACTTTAGTATCAGAGAAGGTCTCCCTTTAAGCTGAGTGTTTTCGTTTTTTTTTTTTTTTTTTAAGGAAGATTAGCCCTGAGCTAACATCTGCCACCAATTCTTCTCTTTTTGCTCAGGAAGACTGGCCTGGCCCTGAGCTAACATCTGTGCCCATCTGCCTCTACTTTATACATGGGACACCTGCCACAACATGACTTGACAAGGGGTGCCATGTCTGCACCCAGGATCTGAACTGGTGAACCACGGGCCACTGAAGTGGAATGTGTGAACTTAACTACTGTGCCACTGGGCTGGCCCCTAAGCTGAGTTTTGAGAGTACTTATTTGAGTGACTTACTTCACTTAGCATAATGCTCTCAAGTTCCATCCATGTAGTTTATTTTTTCTTAAAGATTGGCACCTGAGCTAACTGTTGCCAATCTTCTTTTTTTTTCCTTTCTGCTTTTTCTCCCCAAACCGCCCCCCACAACATAGTTGTATATTTTAGTTGTGGGTCCTTCTAGTTGTGGCATGTGGGGTGCCACCTCACCATGGCCTGACGAGCAGTTCCATGTCTGTGCCCAGGATCCGAACCAGCAAAACCCTGGGCCGTGGAAGCAGAGCGCACAAACTTAACCACTCAGCCACGGGGCTGCCCCCCATCCATGTAGTTTAAAATGGCAGGATTTCCTTCTTTTTTGTGCCTGAATAATATGCATGTATATTATTGCGTCACACTTTCTTTATTCATCCATTGATGGACATTTAGGTTGTTTCTGTGTCTTGGCTGTTGTAGGTAATGCTGCAGTGAACATAGGGGTGCATATATCTTTTTGAGGTAGTGTTTTTATTTCCTTCAGATAAATACCCAGAGGTAGAATTGCTAGATCATATGGCAGTTCTTATTTTTAATTTTTTGAGGAGCCTCCATACTGTTTTCCATAGTGGGTGTACCAATTTACGTTTCCACCGAAAGTGTACCAGGGTTCCCTTTTCTCCACTTCCTCACCAACACTTATTATTTCTTTTCTTTATTCTTTTTTTTGTGAGGAAGATTGGCCCTGAGCCAACATCTATTGCCAATCCTCCTCTTTTTGCTTCAGAAAGATTATCAGTGAGCTAACATCTGTGCCAGTCTTCCTCTAGTTTATGTGGGATGCCGCCATAGCGTGGCTTGATGAATGGTGCTAGGTCCATGCCTGGGATCTGAACCTGTGAACCCTGGGCTTCCAAAGTGGAACACGTGAACTTAACCACTGTGCCTCTGGGCCAGCCCCAGTTTCTTGTCTTTTTCATAATGGCCATTTTAACAGGTGAGAGGTGATATCTCATCGTGGTTTTGATTTCCATTTCCTTATGATTAGTGATGTTGAGCACATTGTTATGTACTTGTTGGCCACTTGTATGTCTTCTTTGGAAAAATCTGTGTTCAGGTTCTTTGCCCGTTTTTAATTGAATTATTTGCTTTTTTTGCTATTGAGGCCCTATCTCCAAATACTATCACTATGGGAGTTAGGGCTTTAACATGTGAATTTGTGGGGACACAGGCATCTAGTCCATCGCATTCACTATTAGAAAAAGTGACACTGGCTCCAAGGCATTAAGTAGGTAACATGGAAATGAATGGACAAGTCAGCTTGTTTTCATATAATTCCAGTGGAAAGCTTCCCTTTTTCTTCTTTCATAGCAATCGAATTCAACGAGAAGGAACTTCCTAAAATATTTATGAACTAACACTAGTTTAATGAGGTGGTAACTCTTAAAAACCAAACACAGAAAGTGAAACGTAGATTGTTTTGGTAAAAAACTGAAAAAAAAAAATAAAAGCAACTTTTAATCCCCTATACTTTGTTGCTTTATCAACTAAAGATTCTTAAAATAGTTTAAAGCACTTGGATGTCCTTGGAAAGAGGTACTGTAATGTACAGTAACATTTCTATATTATATTTTCATAGATATTATCAAAAAGAATAGTAAATCACACGTTCATTCCTTCAAAATATGGAAAACGGAAATATTAAAAGAAAATTGACAAGATTATAATTGGTTTATGCTAGATTTTACCTAACTTTAATACAAATAACTATTTTATTACATATTACATACATTTGAGGGTATAAGAAATATATTTCTTTTGATTACTCAAAACTCTTTATTGCAAAATATGTAAATACAGCTCTCTTAGAACATTTCTGTAATGACCGTGAGGTGAGTAGAAAGCATTTTTCAGATTTTTGAGTGGAAGTGTAGGGGAAAGCAGGGTGAAATGTGACTGAGATCCAGAGTCTGAGTGACTTGGCATGATCACCCAATTAGCAGTTGCAGTTATGGATGGGACCCAGGATTTTCATGTCAAAAAATGCTGCAGATGAATGTATTCAACACAAAGGAGAAGAAAATCTTAATTATAGTCTAGATCAATTTATACCAGAAAACAACTGTAGAAACTGTTAATTTTATAAAACTCAGTTGAGTGTGTGTATGGTGCATTTGTATTCAGCTTTAACACCTGCCTGTTCCTGTAAGTGCCACGTTCCACCAAAACCCCAGCTTCAGCACATTTGCTGTTAGCAGCTTATTCTTTTCCACAGAGTTACAAATTGGGAGTAAAGTTCTAACCCTGCTTGTTTCCCAGAGTTAGAGTGATACTGCGTGTTTCTTCCTTTTACTCCCCCAGCATGGATGGCTTGAGGGATGATAAGAATGTTACCAGTAGATCCAATGTAGAGATGTGCTTGCTATTTTCAGTCTTACCTAATTTCATATTTAATAGTGTATTGCACATTTTGGCAAGAAATTCTTTATTGGCTCCCTTGAAAAAGCACGTAGATCACTAATCCTTTGTGAACCTCCACCCACCAGGCAGTGGTGTCCCCCTCAGTGGGGCCTACTTGCATCCAGGCGTGCAGGTACTGCAGCAGGAGCACTCAGACCTGAGGTGTCTGGCCACTCTCAGCCATGGCTAGAGCCCGTGCAATCCAGTGGTTCAGGTCGTTGCCATGCAGTCTCTGCCCCCTATAGGTTTTGGTATGTTGTGTTTCTATTTTTGTTTGTTTCAAGATATTTTTTGTTTCTTTTTTTATTTCTTCTTTGACTTACTGGATTTTTCAGAAATGTGTTGTTTGCTTTCCACTTATTTGTAAATTTTCCAGCTTTCTCCGTATTTTTAATTTCTAGTTTCATATTATCACGGTCAGAAAAGATTCTTGGTATGGTTTCAGTCTTCCTACCTTTGTTTGGACTTGTTTTGTGGACTAATAAATATATCATCTATCCTGGACAGTGTTCCATGTGCGCTTGAGAAGAACGTGTATTCTGCTGCTGTTGGATAGAATGTTCTGCATATGTCTGTTAGGTCTATTTGGTCTAAAGTAGAGTTTAAGTCCAGTGTTTCCTTATTGATTTTCTGTCTAGATGATCTGTCCATTGGTGAAAATGGGGTACTGAAGTCCTCTACTGTTATTGTGATCATTCACCCTGTGCTCCTTTTCCTGGAGTGGGGAACTTCTCAGGCCAAGGAACACCCTCTTGGTGCTGAGAAATGAGGCCTGGGTGGTGGGATGATGCAGGGAAAAGGAAACTGTTTTTCCCACCCTTCTTGTGTGGTTATTCTCAGGTTTCTGTTCCACTGTGTTGCTGAAGATTCTTAAGTGGGCTCCAGAACTCTCCCAGAGCTATTTTCATTCGTGGATAGTATCTAATTGTTGTTCTTTGTGAGGGGACGGATAGATGGTCTCCTACTCCACTGTCTGTGTGACGTCTCTCATTTAAATTTCTTTAATTACTGTTTCACTATGTTTTTCATTATTGTTTTGTGGTTGCTCTAAGGCTTGCATATACCTCACAGCTTGTCAGAATCAATTTCAGATTTCTATTAGCTTAATTTTAGTGAGATATAGAAATGTTGCTCCTATATAGTTCTGTTCCTTTCTCCCTCTTCTTGTGGTTTTGTTACACATGTTGCATCTATTAATGTTACAAACCCCACAGTACATTGTTATAATTATTCCTTTACCATCTGTAGTCATTTTCTTATCCCAGTACGGCATCTCTCATAGCTGTTTCCTTTATGCTATTATTGGCAAATATGTTACCTTTCTATATGTTATACACTCAACAACACACCATATACGTATTATTTTATATATTTATTTTTTACACCAGTTAGGAGAAGAAAGTAGAATAGTAAATATGCATTTATTACTGTCATTTATAAATATTTAATTACCTTTAGCAGTCCTCTTTGTTTTTTCCTGTGGTTTTGAACTACTTTGAAAGCAAGTGACTGCTTTGAACTACTTTGAAAGCGAGTGAACTGTACTCACTTGCTTTCAGCCTGAAGAACTTCCTTTTCTATTCTTTTATGTAAGATTGCTCTGCTAGCAACAAATTCTCTCTCTTTTAATAAAGGAATGGATTTATTTGGCTTGCATTTTTGCAACATCACTTTGATGGATATAGGATTCTTGGCTGACATTTTTCTTTGAGCACTTTACATATGTGATTCCACTGCCCTTTGCCTTCCATTGTTTCTGCTGAGAAGTCAGCTATTAGTCATGTTGGAGTTCTCTTGTATACGATGAGTTCTTTTTCTCTTGCTGCTTTCTAGGTTTCCTCCTTGTCTCGCACTTCCAGCATTTTTGCTATGATGTTTCTTGGTTTGGATCTCTTTTGTTTATTCTTCTTGGAGTTAAGTGAGCTTTTTGGATGCATAGGTTAGTGTTTTTTAGTAAATCCGAAAAATTATCAACTGTTATTTCTTGGTGTGTTGTTTCAGCTTCCTTCTCTCCTGTCCTCTGAAAATCCCATTCCTCTTATTATATTGGTATATTAAATTATTCTCCAGTATGTTGGTATGCTGAATATGCATGTCCCACATTTCTGTGAGGCTCTCATCATTTTCCTCTCTGTTTTCTTGCTTTGTGTAATCTCTGTTGATCTGTATTCAAGTTCACTGCTTATTTCTTCTGCCAGTTTATGTGCACTGTTGAGCTCGTCAAATGAAATTGAAATTGTTTTCATTCAAATGAAATTTTTCATTTCAGCTATTATACTTTTTTTTTTACTAATTTCTATCTCGATATTTTCTATTTGATGTGACATTGTCATCTTATTTTCCTTTACCTCTTTAATCATAGTTTCCTTTAAGTTCTTTACACCTATTTATAATGGCTATTTTGAAATCTTTTTCTGTTAGTCTGACATTTGGTTGGTCTCATAGATAGTTTCTGTTGCCTGCTTGTTTTCCAGTGGATAGGCCGTCCTTTTGTATTTCTTTATGTCCTGTAATTTCTTCTTGTTATAAATTGGGTGTTTTAGTAATAGATTGAAATAAATCTGTATACTGGTCTCTCCACCACCTTCACCCCACTCCCCCAGCTTTTCATTGCAATTTGCTTGTTTATATGTATAGTGACTGGCTGCATTGTTTTCATGACGTCTGATCCCGCCCCTTCCCATTTTTGTTGTGGTAAGCCTCTGATGTTACTTCTCAGGGAGGAGCAGCTTTGGGTATGCTTGGTCACCCTGAGATGACATTGGTTTTGGCAGGGCTGGCATCCTCTCTTTCCCTGGCAGCACCCATTTATTTTGTTCTGAAAATTTCCTGCTGTTTGCTCTACTGTTCTCAACAATGCCCTGGGGCATACACTGTTCTGTAGACTAATCCAATCAAATTTGGGGTTCTTTGAAGTATTGCTTCTCTGAGGTCAGTGTTTGATTTTTGTTCTGATCCTGGGAGGGCTCCTCCCAGCTGTCTCTTTTGTTTTTCTCCTGAAAACCAGCTGGCCTAGAGTTTAGCCTGTATCATCTTGAATCTTCCAACTTCTCCCAATTGCCTTTCCCCACAACCTCTGGTGTTTTTGAGAGCCCTTTTAGGCATGAACTTCTTTTTTGTGGGGAAGAGACTAAGAGCTATTTGTTTTACTGCCTGCTTCTCCCCTCATGTGAAATTTCCCAGCCAGGGCTCTGGAGCTGGGAGTAGGGATAACTGTACGCTTCTGTCTGAGACACCCCCACTTTAGGAGCTGAGCCCTCATGAGGAGGGTCAGTAGCCTGAGATCTCTGAATTGCCTTTCCTAGGGTGGCACCATCATTTATGACCCTGGACAAGGGTGATTGCAGACCCAGTATTCCCAGCAGACGCACTTCCAAAGTAGAGTTTCTGTTCTGTGAGTGGAGGCTGAGTGGAGGAAGGGAGTACCTACCTTTTGACTGCACTTGCCCACAACTTAGCCTCAGCAACAGGGAGGTGAGGTGGGATCATAAATGCTTACGTCCTGCCCTTCCTAAGGAAGATAGCCCTCCATGTGGGAGCCGGGAGCTGGAGGCAGGAGGAGCCCTATGATGTTGGCTGAGTCAGAGTGGGACCTGCCTCGCTGAGCTGGCAGGCTTGGGGGAAGGAGTGGTCTTGGTTCTCATTTTTATTACCAAATTTTTCTAGAATTTTTCTTGTGTAGATATTTTTTCATTTGCTCTATGCCTTTAGGACCATTTCTAGAGGATTTGAATGATTGGATTTTGTTATTTTCACCAGTTTTACTGAGAAATGGATCCATGTAGTTTCTTGTACTGTCATGCCTGAAGTCTAACTCTGTTTCGTTGATTTTTCTCTTTTTAATTTCACTGATTTCTGCTTTTTGTTATTTCCTTGCTTCTGCTTGCTTTGAGTTTATTTGTTCTTTTTCTAGTTTCTTGAGATTTTACATTACTGATCAGACTTTTCCTTTTTTCTAATGTATGCATTCTGCTGCTATAAATTTGTGTCAGCTCTGTTGTAGCTTATGTTCCACAAATCTTAACCTGTTGTATTTCCATTTTTATTCAGTTCATTGTATTTTTTTATTTTCTCTGGGAATCCCTTTTTGATCCATAGAGTATTTAGAAGTGTGTTGTCCTTTTACATCTCTCTTTTTTAAAAGGCTCTGCTGCCCCCTAGTATCTAAAATGAGGAAAGGTAAACAGTTTGGAACTATAGTGAGTGAAGAGGTCTGCCGTTTTAATATGGGTGTTAGCATGACAGAAAGAGTTAACCATGGTATTCCATACTCTGAGTACATTATAAATTCTGCATTGGTTCTAAAATATTTCTTAGCTAAATATAAATAATATTAAGTTATTCACATTAATAATTTTTTTATGAGTAACGCAAATTTGTAATTGATTCATTTGTACTCTGATTTTTAGAAAGTTCAAATGATTTCTTAAAAAATACAGTATGGTCTGCTTATTTGCATATCTAAACCTTACAGACAAATTATTTTGGGTATAATGTTTTTCACTTTGAAATCTTCTTGGATTTCCTTCTGGGGGGGTGTGTAATGGCATTTGAAAAATTAAATATCTGTTACTCTTGTGTTTATGTAGAACTTGAATTAGTAGATTTAATAGGTTATTTTATATAAATTCTTTTTTTTTCTTTTTGGGGAAGATTAGCCCTGAGCTGACTGCTGCCAATTCTCCTCTTTTTGCTGAGGAAGACTGGCCTTCAGCTAACATCCATGCCTGTCTTCCTCTACTTTATATGTGGGATGCCTACCACAGCATTGCATGCCAAGCGGTGTGGTGTGTGCGCCTGGGATCGGAACTGGCGAACCCCAGGCTGCCAAAGTGGAACGTGTGCACTTAACTGCTGTACCACTGGGCTGGCCCAATATATAAATTCTTTGAAAACTGGGCTTTCTTAGTGCTTTAAATGATATTAACAGAATATAAATGGTAGGCCACATGCTTTATGTATGAATGATGATTATCATTTTATCTTTGCAGATTTTGAAAGATATAGCCAATCGATTCCATATGATGAGAGGTTCCAAAATACATTTTGTGCCAGGTTGGGATTGTCATGGGTTACCCATTGAACTAAAAGTATTATCAGAACTTGGTGGAAAAGCTCAGAATCTTTCAGCTGTGGAAATCAGAGAGAAAGGTAAATAAGCTCTGTTTCTGCTTTAAGATGATATTCATAAACACTGGTTCTTGGAGGAAGTCAGGGCTTTATCAAGAAGACCTGCTGGTGTTTTTTTGTGTTTTGTTCTTATCTTTTGGTTGTAATAAGATCTGTTGGAAACTACTTTGTGTCACAGGAAATTCAGATTTTGTTTAGTTGACTTTTGTGAGATCTTATGTTCAGAGATTGAAGGAAAGATTTGTGAGCATTTCCAATTTACATTTTTCAATTCTTTTGGCATCATATTTTCTGAAATTATTATTTTGGTCAATTTTTTATTTACTTTCTTGGTTAGGGCTTGTTGACCTATTTTAAGTACTAACCAATAGTACATTCTAAAATATATATTTTTTATTAATATATATATATGCTAATTCCATACTTCATCCTTACATATATATACTCCTATATTATATATATAAAATACATATTAATATGTTTGCTTACTTATTTTTTAAAGATTTTTAAAAAAATTTTTTCTCCCCAAAGCCTCCTGGTACATAGTTGTGTATTTTTAGTTGTGGGTCCCTCTGGTTGTGCTATGTGGGATGCCGCCTCAGCATGGCTTCATGAGCGGTGCCATGTCTGAGCCCAGGATCTGAACCGGTGAAACCCTGGACCGCTGCAGTGGAGCTCATGAACTTAACTACTCTGCCACGGGGTGGGCCCCTGCCCATTTTTTAAATTAATCTCTTATTTGATCCTTTACTTCAATAAATTGGATCAGGGAGGAATCTTCTAGTCCTATATGTTAAACTATTGTATATTTGGATATGATTGTGAAGATTTTTACTTCCTGTGAAATGTCTTATTATTATTGGCTTAGATTAGATGTACAATTAACTTTTTGCATGTATAATGAAATGAGAACTATTTTCTGACCTTTTCTTAAATTAAAAAATATGAAGAATAATTTTTCCAGTTTATTTTTTATAAATACAAGGTCATTGCATAAAGTCAGAGAAATACAGAAGAAGGTAACAAAATTTGAACTTTTGAAATTTTAATTAATTTTAGAATTTGTTGTAGGTATCTTCTGAATACCTTTAACTTTCAAATTAATTTTCTTCTTAAATAAATTTGTAGTCTAAATTGTATACAATACCTGCATTTAGAGAGATATATGCTAAATCATGTTTCAGAATTTGAATTAGTTGGTTTCCAAAGTTTTCCTTTCCTTTTTTTCTTTTTTAGCTAGATCATTTGCTAAAGCAGCAATTGAGAAACAGAAATCAGCATTTATTCGTTGGGGAATAATGGCAGATTGGAATAATTGCTACTGTACATTTGATGGAAGCTATGAAGCCAGACAGTTGAGAATTTTCTACCAAATGTATGATAAGGTAATAAAGTATTTTTTTCCTTTGAGTATCTTAAATTATGTTACAGAATTCCAGCTTTCATATATTTTTGTCTCTTACAGGGCTTGATTTATCGATCTTACAAACCTGTGTTTTGGTCTCCCTCATCAAGGTATTTATGGTTTTGGTAGCTAAAGAGGAGAATTTTGTGAGGCGTCCAAATATTTACGTTTAACATTTTTAAACCTTAGGACTGCGTTGGCTGAAGCAGAGCTTGAATATAATCCTGAGCATGTCAGTCGCTCAATATATGTAAAATTCCCTCTCTTGAAACCTTCTCCTAAGTTGGCATCTCTTATAGGTAAGATTTATTCGTTGTTTGAGTTTATTGAAGTTACGGAATTATAACATTTGCTAATATTTTTCAAATTTTTTTTTCACAGATGGTTCACCTCCTGTTAGTTTTTTAGTCTGGACCACTCAGCCTTGGACAATTCCAGCCAATCAGGCTGTTTGCTATATGCCAGAATCAAAGTAGGTATATTATTGCATTTTTTGTTTTGTCCATGAATAGGGTCAATTCCAATCATTAGCATTATTTTGAATTTATTTCATCCTCATTATCCTCTTAAAACTTAGTGAATTATAATATAGTTATTATGTTCATATAGATTTTATCCAGCTTTAGATGATTCCATTTATGTCCTTGTTTCCAGCCTTTTTAGAAAACAAAACAGAAATGTAAGGGATGAAGTCCTTTGAAAATAGTACTTCTTATCTTGAAGTTAGTTTTTCTAAAATGACGTAAAACATTTACAATGTTGTCAGTGGCTTTTCTTTTTTCATTATTGTTAATTTTCATCTAAAATTTTATTTTAGGTATGCTCTTGTGAAATGTTCCGAATCTGGAGACCTCTACATCCTGGCTGCAGATAAAGTAACATCTGTCGCTTCTGTTTTGGAAACAACATTTGAGGTTATTTCAACATTTTCAGGTGAAGATTTATAGGTATTCTGACTATCACAGTCATCAAAATATTGGGTTGATGTGAGTTCAGTACTTTGCTGAATGTTGCTCACTGTGAATCAAAATAGATGTGGCCTTTACCTTTCTAGAATATGTTTTACATTGATGAAACTGAAGGAGAAGATACACGAAACATGATAGGAGGACAGAAAAATATGAACAATGACAGAGGCACAACTGATAAAAATATTTCTGGCAAATATCCAATGCAAAATTGGACAGGTGTCCTTTGTACAATGTAGAATGTACAAATATCCCTTTAAAATTTTATTTAAAATTAAATCATTAAATATTATCTGATTTAATCAAAGGAGCAAGGAAGGAAATAAATATATGCATTTTTTTGGCATATAATTTTAATAAGGAAATTGAATAAATTCTGGAAATTATTTCAAAGAGAGCACTTCTAGCAAAAGAATCCTTTAGTAAGCTATAATTTAGGACTCCTAAAGTAGTGACTGGTTTTGAAATATTACTATGGAAATTTAGAAAATTTGAAAATTACCTTTGATCCATAGGGATGATGTATCTTTGAGTTTTTTGCTAAAAAAAAATCACAAGAATAAAGATACTCAAAGATAGAAAGATTGCCTAGCTAAATAGGGAAGGCCTCTAAATGCGTCAGTTCAGATATAAGCCAATTAGAGGTTTAAACCATCTTAACAAAAATAAAAAGATAAAAGTCAGAGACAGGAAAGGGGCTACAGAATGTTTAATATTTAATATCATTTTGTCCTTGTTGGTACAATAGGTAAATTAGAGGATCCAGTATATTCTTTACTCCATACCTCCCCACCTTTTTTCTTTTAATTTTTTTAAATTGGTATATAATTGACATATAACATTGTATTAGTTTTAGGTGTACAACATAACAATTTGAAATTTGCATATATTGCAAAATGACCACCACAGTAAGTCTGGTTAACATCCATCACAGCACATATACATTTTTTTTATCATGATTTAAGATCTATTCTCTTAGCAACTTACAAGTATACAGTATAGTATTGTTAATTATAGCCCAACTCTTTTTCAAGTGCAGAAGATATTATAGACTTCATTGACATGTTAGATTTTGTTACGGAACCTGAATGGCATTCTCACAAAGTTCTTGAAAGTATTAAATTAAAGACCATTTTTCTAGATTGCATAATTGTTTCAAATTATTACTGTGCAGAGAATTGTTTGATTGCCATCTTGAGCCACCATGTTGCAGAGGAGTATATATACTTCCCATTCCTGGCACAATAAGCTGGTGACAACTAGGTTACTACTTGTTAAAGTAGTGAGAATGTTGAGTAGCTAAAATGGGATAATTTGTATGGGGTAGATTTTCTTTCCTGAAAAATGTCAGTTGTTTCTTACTGATCATTTGGAGATCTTTGTTGGGAGATGAGGGAGATTAGCAAGTGGTATATATGCTAAGTATGGGGATAAAGGAAAGTTAGTAGGTGAAATTTCCTTTGACTGCCCCAAACCTTTGGTTTCCCTACTGAAAATGGCTAAAGAGTACAATGTAGGATCATGGGAACTGGCTTGATTTATGAATCTAACTGAGAGAAAGGAATAAAAGTGTAAACTAAAGAGTAGATTTCTCTAAAAGTCAGTGTTGATGGGTTTTTTTCTTTAACAACATTATGAATTACCTGTAAAAGAATGCATCCTTAAGTATTCCAGTTTTTCCTAGTAATTCAGGTATTTCCTGGTAATAAAGTATGAAGTCAAGTAAGTCAGACAGTAAGGAGAGCTTCTGATTTTTTTTAGAAAAGGGAGTTATGTTGTCATTAGTTATAAAGGAATGTTGGTTTTTCTCAAGCCTCTTACCCATTGTGCTATTTTAACCAAAATGAAATCAGCAACAGGGCTGTCTGTGAAATGTCAAAGTTAAAGATTAGTATTGTTCTTCTGGTGGTATGCATAGGTTATGTAGTTTTTTATTGCTATGTGGCTAGTAAAAAGTATCATAGAAGTGGAGAAATTTCTCTATGAGGATAGATTTTTTAAAAAGTTAATATTATTTAGTTTGGAAAGATGAAGAATGATTTGTGGGGAAGATCTGAGTAAGGGGGCCATTGAAGTTTCTGTAATTATTAAAGAGTAAACAGACTTCCTCAGTGTATCTCAGTAAGTGGGTAGGTAGAACCAGGTAATCCTTTTAAAGTTTGAAGATTTGTTTTTAGACCATGGGAAGGTGAGTTTATGGAACTCAACTCAAGGGGCAGTAAAGGTGGGAAACATTAATAATGGTGTAGAAAATTAACAGATGAGGGGTATGATACATTATTAAAGGGAGCTAGAGTTATTAAAGTTATTAAAAGTTTATGTTGAGTCCAGTCCACGGTGTATGCCTGGTAACTGTTGAGTATTATTCGTTGTCTCTTACTTTTTTGGGGTAACATTATGAAAAGGAACAACAACGAGTTCCCACAGAGATAGTATTAGAACCTACTGATCATTGACCTGTTGATCTAGAATTTCTTTGTCCTTATATTCCAAAAAGTACGTAGCTGTACATAAATTAGAAAAGTTTCCTGGGACTCATTAGTGTTATCTATTTGTTATCATAATTACTAAAATTTTAAAGCATTTGCAGTGTGGCAGATACTGTGCTAAGTGCCCAGGATACTTAATTTCCTTAACCTGGTTTATCGTCACAACAACCCTCTGAGGTAGGCACCGTAATTATTCAGATTTTATGGATGCCTGAAGGTCACAGAGCAAGTGAAAGGGGAAGCCAGGGTTTGAGCCCAGTCTTGCTTCAGATTCTGCACTCTTCACTTTGCTGATGCTCTGTTGCTACTTTTAAAGAGGAGAAGAATTGCCATGTGAAACGATTCTTAATTATAGTTTTCTTTCTCCACAGGTCTAGACTTGGAGAGTGGCACTTGTACTCATCCTTTGATTCCTGAGAAAGTGTCTCCTCTTTTACCTGCGAATCATGTGACCATGACAAAAGGAACAGGATTGGTTCACACAGCCCCAGCTCATGGTATGGAAGATTATAGTGTAGCTTCTCAACACAACTTGTCCACGGTACTATTCCTCTTTTTTCCTTTTTAATAATTGCTTTTGTAGAATTAAAGTGGTAATTTGTAACTAACAACTTTGTTTTTTGATAATGAACAATCATGTTTGTCATCATAATTAAATTGCGAAATGCTTAGGTTTGTGCAATACTATCTAAATAAAGCCTCATTATTTCTTACTAATTGAGAAAGATTTCCTAGAATTAGCACAAAATCAGCACAGAGTTAGAATTGAAAAAATATATTAAATGGGGGCAGTTTTTTCTTTCAACATTTTTTTCTTTGAGAATGATTAGCCCTGAGCTAACATCCGTGCCCATCTTCCTCTACTTTATATGTGGGATGCCTGCTGCAGCATGGCTTGACACGTGGTGTGTAGGTCTGCACCCAGGATCCCAACCAGCAAACCCTGGGCTGCCGAAGCGGAGCATGTGAACTTAACCGCTGCACCACTGGGCTGGCCCCTCTTTCAACTTTTAAGTCACATAGACAAATTACTTTCAGTTCCTGAAAAATGACAAGTGAATTTTACTAAATAGTTGAAAAGAGCAGTTTGGTGTGTTTTTTGTTTTGTTTTTAACTAAATAATCCTCTCTAAATTTATTTTACACTCATCAGTTACTTAGCAAGTTTTTCTGTTTAGTTCAAGGCAAGTCTCATTCATCACAATGTGATTACATTGGCATAGATTTGTAAATTGAGATCAAGTTAAAGATGTTTTTAGTATATTTTGTTGCTTTGTGGTATTAAACTTGAGGCATATGCTTTAATAAGACTTTTGCCTTGTGTGATTTAAATGTATAAATTCACAAATTCCCACTGACTGAGTAAGAAGTGCCCAGATTTTCAGTGTAGTGAAAGACTGGACTATACTGAGATGTTTTATATGTGTTGTTTTGCCAGATATTGTCATAAGATAAAACATCTTGATACTTTATTTTAATTGTTCAAACCGACACTTTTTAGGATTGTTTAGTAGATGAAGACGGAGTTTTCACAGATGTTGCAGGTCCTGAACTTCAGAACAAGGCTGTCCTTGAAGAGGGAACGGATGTGGGTGAGTGTTGTGTACGCTATCATAGAAACATACTTTCTGAAAAGCAGTCAGCAGTAATCTTTGCTGACTGCTCTCCCGCCTTCTACTTTCAACAGAAACAAAAAGCTAAAATTGTTTTATTTTGCCACATAGTTTAAAATGGAGTTTGGGACCTTTTCACCTTTTGCTTTGAAGTTGCTCTGTTTGTTTAAGCAAATCAGGGCAGTCAACAGGGAGTCATGTTCTTTTAGGACTCCACAGACACTAGTAAGCATTATTAGTTTTGTGGAAGGATGAAATCAATCTTACGGCTACATGTTGACTGTGAATCAGACACTCCCCACTCCTTTTGTAACCCTTGTAAATCACTGGTCCATGTATCAATGATCTTAGGGGTCCTCCAGTCTTGAGTTGTCTTTCTGCCTTTCTGTAATTATGGATCCAGGGACGAGGTACTATGAAAATCTTTCTTTGCCCACACTGAGACTAAGTCTAATTTAGACCTGGCGTATTACTTTTCTAGGGCTACTGTTACAAATTACCATAAATTTAGTGGCTTTAAACAACAGAAATCTCTTCTCCCACAGTTCTGGAGACTAGAAGTCTGAAATCGAAGTGTTGGCAGGGCCACGCTCCCTCTGAACGCTCTATGGAAGAATCCTTCCTTGCCCCTTCCTAGCTTCTGGTGGCTCCTAGTAATCCTTGTCATTCCTTGGTTCACAGCTGTATCACTTCAGTCTGCCTCCATTGTCACATGTCCTTCTTTGCTCTTATGTGTCTCTGTGTATCCCCTTCTCTTCTTATAAGGACACTAGTTATTGAATTTAGAGCCCACTCTAATCCAGTGTGACCTCATCTCAATTTGATCACATGTGCGAAGACCATGTTTCCTAAGAAGGTCACATGCACAAGTACTAGAGGTTAGGACTTGGACATATCTTTTGGGGGGCAGAACTCAACCCACTGTGCCTGATTTTTTCTGGATTACCTGGAGACCATTTTAAGATTCGTGGTCTGAAAGCTTATGACTGAATTTCAGCTACAGAATTCTAGATATATTCTGTCATCTTTCCTTTGAAGTGAAGAGGCATGGGAATGGCATAGTTTGGAGTCCGATGAAGGTTTTATAGTCCTTGTTTTTTTTGCCAGGAGATTCACAGATTAAGCATTTGATACCTGGGAGATGGCTACTCTTACTGTCACCTGTTGTTCAGATTTAGTACTCCCTGGGACTTTAGAGAGTTATTAGGATTTTCATAGTACTTTTTAATTAACTGTTAATTAAATTAATTTTAATTAAATTAGTATTGATGGATTTTAACTGATTTTTAGTGTAAATTGTTGATTTTTTTTTAAGTTATAAAGATGCTTCAGGCTGCAAAGAATTTGTTGAAAGAGGAAAAACTGGTACACAGCTATCCTTATGACTGGAGAACCAAGAAACCAGTGGTGATCCGTGCCAGCAAGCAGTGGTTTGTAAATCTCACGGATGTTAAGACGACAGCCAAGGTATAAAGCTGTCCTGCTGTAAGGGTTCGGTTTATCACTCCCTCAGTATGAAAGGGTTGCATGTGAGATCACTTGGGGTTTCAGGAGTGGAAGGGATTGCTGCTATTATGATTTGGTTTCATAAAATTGTAGAATTTTAGATCTGGAAGGACCTTAGGTTTCATTCCTTTGTTATATGCATGTGGAAAATCAGGCTTAAAGCGGTTAAGTGACTTCCCAAATTTCCTGCCCAGTGTCATGAAAATAACATAAAATTAGGACAGAACTGAGTTTAGCAAGTTGGTTAACCTCTCAGAACCTCAGTTTCCTTATCTATATAAAGGTGATAATAATGCTACCTTGTGGGATAAGTGAATACAAGTTCCCAGAACAGTGTCTGGGGCATGATAGGCATTCAATAAATCTCTTTTATTGAACTCTTTACTTCCTTAGGATTGAAATTGCAATCCATCTGAAAAGTTGTTGCTTTGAGTTAACAAATACTTTATAACTGGTGTTCTAAATATTAATCTATATTTGAGCTCTTTCATTCAGTACATATATGTATCTGTGTATCTCACGAATGACTTGATTCTGTTGAATGAAAGACCTCACATATGTGTTTCTTAATCAGCCTGAATATACAAAACATTTTGCTTTACAGCCTGCATCTAATGTTACCATAATTAGTTAGTTCTTTTGTTGGCCTGGCAATCTGGGGCCCTTCCCAAAGCTATGCAAGCAATTTATGTTTTTTGTATTCATGTAGAGTGGACAGCTGTGATTTGGACTGGTTTTGTTTTTTGCGTTTTACATTTTTATGAACCTTATTTTCCTTACTTGTAGATGTTAAAATTTGTAACTTCCAGCTCTGCACAGATATTTGGCTGCAGAACATCTAAGTCTGATGCAATATGCTGAAGCCACAATCTTTTTTAAATTTCTTCCTAGATAATTTTCAATTGCTCCTTGAAGGACTAGAGAGAACAGAGTAATCTGCTGTTATGTTTCCGTCACCCAACTTCAACAATAAACTTTTTGCCAATTTTATTTTTATTTCCACACCTACCCATTATCTACACTTCCTACCCTTTGGACTATTTTGAAGCAAATTTCAGGCATTATGTTTCCCATAAATATACCTGAAAGATGAAGACTCTTTAAAACATAATTGCAGTGCCAGTATTACCACCTTAAAAAAAAATAGTTTTTCCTTAATAAAACCAAATATCCAGTTAATATTTACATTTGGATAGTTAAACCAAGTGTTAATGACCTGCAGGTGATGCCATTCTGCCAGCAGGTGGTGCTACAGAGGGCTTTGGGGAGGGATTTCTGTAGTTCAGGTGAGTAAGGAAAAGATTTAAACCTGCCCTGAAAATAGAAAATGCTTTTATTAATGGTAGAGAGATTTTTTAAAATGAAGTTAACATGTTTTGGCCTTTTTGGAGATTATTATGAAACATTCTTGCTCTACAGTTCTTTTGGTAATTGACACATGGAATGAAATCAATTGCTGGTAGTTTACAACTTTTTTGGTGGGTGGAGGGAGGGAGAGTTCTTGACAGAGAACAAGTAAATAGGAAGTAACTATTATTTTGAGAAAGTGTGTTCTATGTTGTAAACCATACTATGTAAAATTAGGTTATGTTGCATTCCTTGTTTGTCAGCCTAAGACAGTAGCTTATTTTTCAAGCATTTAAAAAAAATTGTTGAAATCAAATTTGGATTGATTTTGACTGTAATTTAATGAAGTATAATACTTCTACTAAATCTCTTATTACTAGTTTTGATCTAGAGTGCTTGGAAATTGTTATAAAATCTCTTGTCACGTTCTCCAAAGGTCAAGTCTGCTCTTGATGTTATTTATTAGAATTTTTTGTGGCCTTGTTTTAACTTTGCTTTGTTTACTGTGAAATCTGTAGTTTCTTAGTTTAGTTTCTTTTGGGGGAGGCATATGAATGACTATAAACATCCAAAATAAAGAACTGTATTAGGATAAATAGTGACAGTTCTAGAAAATTTGTTCTGCTTTTTCTCACTGGACTTGATTCTTAAATCAATTGCAGGAATTATTAAAAAAAGTGAAATTTATTCCTGGAGCAGCACTGAATGCCATGGTTGAAATGATAGACAGGCGGCCCTATTGGTGTATATCAAGACAGAGAGTTTGGGGTGTTCCAATTCCTGTGTTTCATCATAAGACAAAAGATGAATTCTTGATTAACAGGTAAAACTCTTTCTAAAATTTTTCCACATTTTAAAGTGAGTTGTATTTTTTTCAAAAATGGAAAAATAGTGGCTGTTAAGAACTCCTAATATATGTTAAATTAAATACTCTAAAATAATTTGGGGGGAATAAAATATAAATTTCGAAAAGATCCTTTTATATGGTTGACATTTTGACAAAAACTAGATTTTTTTCAATATTGATACTTAGAAGGAAAAGCTCTGATTTTTTAAATGAGAATTCACTGTTTTTGACTGTGAGCCTAGTGTGCTAGAGTAAGGTATCAGGAATCCAGAGATGAACAGGGTTTAGTGGCGGAGCCTAGTGTGTAATTTTTCTTGAGGAATTAGCGTCACTCTCTTACTCTGAGTCTACTCTCCCTTTCAGTAGAAATGGCATTATGCAGTTGTGTAGATAACTTTAAAATTTGGGGCCAGCCCAGTGGTGTAGTGGTTAAGTCTGTGTGCGTGGCTTCAGCAGCCCAAGGTTCCCCGGTTTGGATCCTGGGTGCAGACCTATGCACTGCTTGTCAAGCCATGCTGTGGCAGGCATCCCACATATAAAACAGAGGAAGATGGACACGGATGTTAGCTCAGGGCCACTCTTCCTTAGCAAAAAGAGTAGCATTGGTGGCAGATATCAGCTCAGGGCTAGTTTTCCTCAAAAAAAAAAAATTTAAGAAACTATAATATAGTTGAATGTACATAATTACATTTATTCTAGTGATGATTATATTCCCAGTTATTTATTCTTTTTTTCCTTAAGTTTTTCTTAAAATTTAGAAAGATAATTCATGGACCTAGTGAACAATTTAGAGTAGACAAGCTAATAGAGTAAAAAAATTGTTTTCAAATCTTACTCTAGACCCTTTTTTGAGGCCGTCAACAAGACTGACATGGTACCTGCTCTTAATGAGACGATAATCTAGCTAGTTTGTCTTCTGTATAGGGAGACTTTGAGTATTATTGCTGATTTGGAAAGGGGAATTTTAATCATTCCTTTTAGGAATATATCCTAGATTTTCATTTTCTTTGAGTAATTTTGTTTTAATTTTGTTAATGGAATTTTTACTAAATTATGCTATAACGTGAGCAGAGAGTTTGAGCACGTTTTCATAAGTATTTCCGCATTTCATCGGTTGAGGATCCAGTGAAGTTTTGGAGGGCGTGGAGGCCAGCAAGTAATGGAGAGTTCAAGAGACTGTAGACAGAGTTGAATATCCCTATCTTGGGGTTCGATCATTTTTGTAAAAAGCTTCTACTTTTCATTGTCAACATTATCAGTATTTCTTTAGGTGGTACTTTTATGAATACATGTATTTAGGGTTTTTTTTAATGTCGGTTAATTTGGTGTTTTTTAATCACCTATAGCCATGTATTAGGTAGTTCTTAGTATCCTTTGTGTGAAAGTTCCTTTTCAACTTGAAATACTCTTCATTATATCACTACTTCATGGGTGATTGGACGCCTTATGGCAACATGGCTCAGAAGGAAGAACTAAAAGCTCTGCCTGGGCAAATATTGAACCATAAAACAGCTCATTTGCTTTATTCATAGAGGATGTGGCATTTAGGGCCTAGAGGGTTAGGTACAAAATGGGGGAAAGTATTTTGCAAGCAGAGGGATCAGCAGGAGCTGAGGACCTGGATAGGGGAAAGCATAATATGTATATAGGAACCATAATGGGACTGTAGGTTGTGGGAAGGGAATAGAAAGATAAACACCTAAGAAAGATTGGGGCAAATTGTAGTGAGTCTTGAATACCAAGCTAAGGAGTTTGAAGTTTTAAGTAGGCATGAGGAGTAAGAGTATGTTTTAGGAAAAGAAACTAGAAGCTGGAAACCAGGAAGTCATTGTAAGACTTGTAATATCATTACAGTTTGGAGCTGAGAAAGACTCTTTGGCCTAAATATTGTTGCTTATGTTGTTCTTATAATTTAGAGCTTGGTCAGATATAAGCTGCTAATATTTTAATACACCTATTAAGAATTAAATTTGAGGGCCAGCCTGGATGCCCTAGTGGTTAAAGTTTAGCACATTCTGCTTTGGCAGCCAGGGTTTGGTTCCTGGGGGCAAAACCGTAATGCTAATCTGTCAGTAGCCATGCTGTGGTGGTGGCTCACATAGAAGTAGAAGGACTTACAACTAGAATATACAGCTATGTACTGGGAGCTTTGAGGAGGAAGGAAAAAAATGAGGAAGATTGGCAACAGATCTTAGCTCAGGGCAAATCTCTCCCAGCAAAAGAAAAGAAAAGAATTAAATTTGAGATAAATTTACAGAAGTATTGTGTAAAATTCCACACTGGAAAGTTTTCTTTTAAGGAAAGGTTTATAAGGCACTGCCCTTGTTCCTCATTCTTTTCAGTGTTTAGAGAAAAAGATTTTTAGGGAATTTCCTTGAAGCGATTGAGGTGAACCATATGTATACGTTAGTAAGTAGAGCAAACTATCTTATTTGGCCATCGTTTAATCACAACAATAAAATGGTACATAAGTTAGTTGGTCAGTAACCTAGGTGAAATAAATGTGGGCTGTCGGAGAAACACAAGCACATTTTCATTAGGTATCATTCATGTTTTATTCACAGTCAACATATTACATGGTTGTGTTACAGATTCTTTTCTGTGCATCTGCCATTGTGTTGCTTGCATGTATTTGTTGATTTCTGGTGTTGAAGTAGCAGAGATATACAGAATATTGGCCTACAGAAATGACAGACAAACTTAGCCATATTGTCTGCCAATTCATAGGTCATTTTCCTGTATACCATTTCTTAATGATGACTCTAATCCTCTTCCATTGTTGGGTCCTTTATGTGACATAATATTTGGTTTAAGAAAACAGATGTCAATTCTTAAGTATTTGTCAGTTTTTAAAGATAGCATGAGAAGTTATCTTTTTTCCTCCTTGATCAAATGAGAATCAGCTGCCATGATTTTCTGTCTTTCTCGGATATGCCTTTATATTGTAGTGAGTTGGTAACCATCAAAAGTAACAGCATCTCCACTGGAAATTGGTACCCAGTCCACATGGAGTTGCTGTTACACTTGATGACCCCATTAAGCATATCAGAAGATTCCTCCTGCTTTGCTTAGTGAAAGTCTGTACTTTCACTTTTATGTATACTTTTTTCACAGAAGAAAATCTTGATCTATTCATGTTCTAAATAAGTTTAGAGACTGGTGGATTTGAAACTCTGATGTTTAATTTTGATTTGAATTAATGTTCTCATTTGTACCTTATAATTCTTACTTGTACTTTCGCAGGAAGTAATTCCATTTCTGACTTTAACAGTCATTGATCAGTTTTCTCAATCTTTAATACAATACCATTATAATTTAGGTGGAAATCTATTCCTAGTTAATAAAGACAAATACTTTTTAGCATAAAAAAGATAAAATTTAGAAATATTTGCTACCTAGGAAGGAAAAGAAGTTGTTAGTTAAGTTTCTTTCATCCTTTCAGATTATTGTAATCAATTTAATAGTATTAATACAATAGTTAACATATGCATTTGGGAAACTTAGCCCCTGATTTCTGGAAATAATGATAAATTTACTAGAAATAGGTAAGGAATTTCCTGTTTAATTTGAGTGTTAGCTTTAGCTACCTCAAATTTTTGCTCATGTTAATAATAATGACCTTTTGGTGAAAAAATTTGGTAATGTTCATTAAACAAAGAAAAATTTTTCCAAAATTGTTTTCTGTCACCTTTAAAACATAAGTGTAGGATTAAATTAAAATAGAATTTCCCCCCAAAATTTCATTGTGTTCTAGAATTAAATTTACTAAATAAATGTGAAACATTTAGCCTCTTACCTCATTCCAGTAACTTGCAGAAGAAAAGTTGTCTTAGAGTCCTTCATATTTTTGCTTTTATAAAGACAAAACACAGGACACAGTGGAATGACAGCAACACTTTCTTCCTTACCTAGCAATCTTAATGCAGCTTAATTTCCAATAACATGCTAAATAAGCCTTCAGCCCACTTGATATCGAAGTTCAGAATGATTGGTTGGTGTTACAGTTGCTCATACTGCCTAGTGGATTTTCACGGATTGAAGCCTAAGAAGGGACACGTAATGCATGTGTTTTAGATAAGGCCCTTGCGTAAAGTACAAAGTTTTATGACAGAGTTATTGCTTTATGAAATACAGCATTAAAATGGAAGTGTAGAGATTATGTAGTGATAAGTGGTTTCACCCACTTTTATCAACAGTAATTTATACTGATCTTTAGGTTATAAGTTAACTGTGTGTTTGTGTTAAGTATAGGATATTAACAAAGTAAAGGGGAGAATTCTTAAATTTCCAGAGACAAATTTTGACTTTTTTCTTATATTTAATATCACTAAGAAATGCCTATAAAGTTGTTTGAAAAACATTGTAAAGCGTGATCTCAGTTTCATTATAAAAAATTACACTTCTAAGTATTTATCCTAAGGAAACAAGAGGACTAACGTCTCTTGTACAAAGATATATATATGTAAGGATGTCTAATGCAGTTGTTTATAAAGGAACATAATGATATAAAAAAGAAGAGATAACTTAAGTTACTTTTGGAAGAATGAATATGCAGCCATTAAAAATGGTAGCTTGGGGGCCGGCCCTGTGGCCGAGTGGTTGAATTCACACACTCTGCTTCAGCGGCCCGGGGTTTCGCCGCTTTGGATCCTGGGCGCGGACATGGCACTGCTCATCAGGCCGTGCTGAGGTGGCGTCCCACATAGCACAGCTAGAGGGACTCACAACTAGAATATACAACTGTCTACTGGGGGGCTTTGGGGAGGAGAAGAAGAAGGAAAAAAATGGTGGCTTAGCTCCTAATGGTTGCTTGGTTCCCTGTGTATGAAAGTCAAATAGCTGTAGCCCGTCCCAACATTTGGCTGTTCCTAAGTTTTCGCTGTAGCACTGTAACGAGTATCTGTTGAGCACTTGTGCAGTATTTACTTGGATTTTTTATCCAAATTATCTTTTCAGATTTTGTTTGAACATTAAATTTATCTTTATTTTGCAACCCAGTTTAGTTACTTCAAGTTTGTAGGTTGTATGGGTGTGTTTATTTTTATTGAAAATTTTGTTTTTAAAACTCTCTGCCACAATTTTTTAGGATCATTCAGACTACCAGAGTACAGATCAGGAGAAAGCTTTCACTCTGTGTTACCACTTCTGTGTATTTAAGTTTTGATTTGTTTGGATTGTAGCAATTTTTTTGTCTTTGAAATCTGCTTTCTTATTTATCATAAATTGTGTTCAGTTTTTATCCTTTGACTCTAGAGTTATCTTTAGTTTATTTGCCTGTTTTTAAAAATATAAGTACTGTAGTTGTCTAAGATTGCAGAATAGAACTGAGTTGTGGAATATGAGGCTTATTAAAGTACATTTAGTGCATGTTATTGTTGTAGTTCATGATACAAAAGTAAGGAACCAAGTCTTCCTCTAAATACTAGTGAGACTTGTTCTATTAATGAGATGGACCTTCTTCTCTCCCCCCTTCGTGGTGGTTCATATTTCTTTTGGATACATTGAAAAAATTTTTCTTTTGTCTGGATTCATCTGCATATGTTAAGAGGGACCTAAAAATACTGGGTCATTTTCTTAATAGTGTGTAGTTTTATTTATGACAGCTTTTTTGAAATTAGATTTTTAAAAATATTTCCTTGGTGTAGATAACATCATGTGGTTATGTCATTTTTAATAAGTATTATTAAGTGAATTAAAAGAAAAATGAAACCAAGCAAATTTTCTTCCTCAGTGAAATAAGAGCCTTTTAAGAGTTTTTAAAAAAGTGTATTTGCAAATAAGGTATATATAATAAAATGCAACATTGAATTTCTTATATTGAAACAGTATATTGTATATCTAAGAGAACTACTAATATCTTTATAAGAAAATGTGGCAATTAACTTCAATTTTAGTTAGACTAGAGGCGTTCAGCTCCACTTGGCATTTTACACTTGCCTTAATAACATGCCAACTGCAAAATTGGAATCTTTCTTTGCTGTTTGTTTCTTTGCTCGTTAATTATAGACTCACTAAGATGTTTGAGTATAGTTAAGTAACACTTAAAACTTAATTCTAAAACTTGATTGAATTATCTGCTATTTAGGGATATAGAAAAGAATTTCATTTCCTTAGAGTTGAATTTGGCATTCTAAAATGGATCTGCAAGTTTCATCTGTAGTTGTAAGGTTACTGACTAAAATATTAGGACTTTTTATAAGAATAAAATCTTTCACATGGCCTTCTTTCTCACAGCTTTTGCCAGTGTTCGTAGAAACCGAATCCCAGAAAAATAATATGATGTATGCCTGTCAGTATCTATTAGTCACAGGTAGCACCTGCACTTTGGACCTGGTGCTTGCTCTGTCAACACACTAATCTCCTGAGACGCCCTGGTGCCCTGACTTCTCGTCTGGCTCATGGTTTCGTTATGATGGGTCATAAGAGTCTTTTTGCCTTTGCTGAGCCAACCCTGGAGGATAGGAGTGTGAGTTCACGGTTACAGTGCTTGTCGTTAGAGAGGCTGAAAGGAGAAGTCAAAATAGAGTTGAATCATGATTTAGGAGACACAATTTCAAGGCCTGGCTTTTCACTGTTTCTTGCTTATTAGCCTCATGATTTAAGGCACTTGAGGCACAAAACAGTTTATCTGTCAATTTAGCTCTAAATATGTTTTTCTGTGAATCCAGTTAGAGGGTGCTTATAAACTGCTTTGAAATGTGTAATGTGTGGTATGCACATAAATGCTTGTATTTGATTTAATAATAATATTAACCCTAACATCTTTACCTTATTTTCTAAATTAATATCAAATTTGAACCATTTGATTTTACTTTGATATTACTTTTTATCTGTTTATTTCCAACACATTTAAAATAGTTTTACTGTTTTATTTTTCTGTTTACCTAACATTGTAATCTAATGATAACATTGTAAAAATAAAAAGGCAAAATGACACATATTTAGAATTGTTCTTTTTCATGGAAATTTTGTAATTGGTATCATGAACAGCATATTTACTATAATTGTTTATGTGTAAATGTACTTTGCTAGTTTTGTTCTTTTTTTGGTTCTTTTCGAGTAATAGTATTCAGTTTGTTCAGATTTTCTATTATAGTCATATTTTCTTAACTGATAAGATGTGCAAATTATATAAAATAGTAATATGTAACTAAATATTGTCATATAACTAGGTAGTTATTGCATGAAGATTTTATGGTCTCATATCATAAAAGTTTATCTTTACTGTTAAAGTCCATCTGAAATGTGGGACTGCATTAGAAATATGAACTTGTGCCCATTTTAGCATTCTGTTTCTTTATAATTTTTTCAAAATAGATGCTGGATGCATTATACTTTTTCAGTCTGTCTTTTATAGTAACTTAAGTATTTCACATTTCAATTTGTAAAGCATATTTAATTTATAGTGCCCATTTGATTTTTGCTTCTTACAACAACTTTTTATAAGCACTTCATTTTATCTGAGTATTGTCAGACCCAGAGAGGTTAAATGATTTGCCCTACATAGTCCTGGTCACTAAGAAGCAGATCCAGATTAAGACCTTAAAGATTTTTCTTATTCATGACTCTCTCCATTGACTCTTGTGGGCATACATTCTTAGTTATTTGCATTAATGGAGTATGGTAGAAAGGAGGATAATTCAAAAGTTGGCTTTAGTATGTGTATTTTAATCTTTAAATATTAATATGGGTATATATTTTGGTAATTGGTTGACAAAATTAGCTGTTTAAATTTATGTGACTTCAAAGAATCAGTTTGAATAATAGCTAATGCTTACATAATACTTACTAATATGTTCCAGACATTGTTCTAGGCATTTTCTATGTCAGCTCAGTTAATGTCCGTAACAGTTCTTGTAATGATACTGTTCTTAGTTGCATTTTATACACTGAGGTACAGAATTGTTGAATGCTTTGCCCAGGGTCACACAGCTAGTAAGCGATAGAGCTAGGAATTAAACTAAAGCTTTCTGGCTCCAGGGTCTGTGCTCTTGACAGTTATATACACTGTGACTTGATGGAAAGCGACTAGAGGAAACTGTAATGTCAATAAAGCTGTGATAACCTATTAAAAGTATGTTATTCCTCTGAGAATATTTAGTGTAAATTTTTCCCTGAGTTTAATTTTCACATTATTTATAACTGTGTATCTTCTCAAAGATACAGTCAGTTTCGGTACTTATTTGATATGCATTTATTGGTTTCTGTTGTGTGATAGGCACGGTACTAAGTTTTACATGGGTCATTTCATTTAGTTTGCAGTCCTTCTGAGGGAAGTATCTAGGATCACTAAAATGTAAGTGCTTTAGGGCAGGAATCTTGTCTGCCTTGTTAACTGCTGCATCTCCAGTGCCTAGAGCAGTGTCCAAGACATTGAAGGTGCTTAGTAAATATTTTTGAACAAAGGAATTCTATTATTCTCATTAACAGAAGGGACAACCAAGACTTTGAGAAGTTTTAGTACTTGCGCATGGTCATATATGTAAAAGTGGCAGAGTCAGGATGTGAGCCTGGATATCTGTTGTCAGTGTCTTTGCTCTAGTATGGCATTGTCTCTTGTGCAGATGGGTTTGGACTTAGACCTGTAAGCAGTGAGGAGAGCACTGGAAGTGTTTGAAGAGGGGACTGGTGTGGTAAAGGCCGTTTTAGGAATGCAGTGCTTTCAAAGATGTGTCATGTCAATTAAAGGCGTGAGAACAGGGGAAAGTCAGACCATTGCATCAATCTAGTACTGAGGCAGTGAGGTGACTGATATAGTATCAGTGAGAACAAAGAACAAATTTGAGTAATACTTCAAAAGTAGAACTGGCAGAATGTGTTGGTTTAATTTGGGCAGAAATTGCGAGGGGGGAGATAATGAAGGGGTTTTGAATATAGGACCTGGATATAAAATAGATAGAGAAATCAATAACTGAAATAGGGTTACATAGGATCAGTTTGATTTTTTTTTCTCTTTTTGCTGAGGAAGATTCACCCTGAGCTAACATCTGCTGCCAATCTTCCTTCTTTTTTTATGTGTGAGCCACCACCACACTTGGCCACTGACAGATGAATGGTGTGGTTCCGTGCCCGGGAACCGAACCCAGGCCACTGAAGCGGAGCATGCCAAACTTAACCATTAGGCTACTCAGGCAGGCCCAGTTTGATTTTACTTATATTAAATTTAAGATGACAATAGTGGTCAACTAAGCAAGTAATTGAAGATAATACCACTAAGGTTTGGGGAAAAAGATAGGAAGAAATATCTTGGCAGATAAGGGAAAATATCATTATTTCTTAATTTTAAAATGTTTAGTATTAATCACAATCATTAACTGAATTCTGCCTTTCCCCCCCTAAAATAGCCAAACCATCGAGCATATTATTAAACTAGTGGAACAACATGGCAGTGATGTCTGGTGGACTCTTCCCCCTGAGCAACTTCTTCCGAAAGAAGTCTTGTCTCAGGTAAATTTCTATTTGTATTTAACAGCCTTTGGTGTGTTGCGTGACTGATTGACAACATGAGGATTCTTGGGCATGAAGAGGTGGTTACATTATCATGTAAAGTTAATGCGTCTATTTGCTGTAAGTTAGGAGCTGGTGCAGTCTGAGAGTAGACCTTCTTTAGCTCTAGAAGCTTGGTATTTCGTGTAGCAGTAGAGTGTGAGGGATGTTTGCTGTCTCATTGAGGGCCAAGATCTTAACTGATTTGGTTGACTAAGTGGATGTAATTGTGTCTGTGAGAGCACACTGCCTAAGCTTGGTACAGCAGGACTTCATAGGATCTGAGTTAGAGTTAACTGATTGCATCACACACCAGGGAGTCCAAGTTGGAAGATAATTTCTAGAAAATAAAAGCAGTTTGTATTTACATTAATCATTGTGTAATTAAATGGCCACAGTCACTTTTACATGCAGATAAGTCAGTTGTACTTAACTGTGAAATATTTTTTAAATGTTTTAAATTTTATTTTTAAACATGAATTTAATGGTTATATTTCATTTTCTTAAGACTTTTTGGTGTATTCGTTGTAAATATCGTGATCTTGGCATAGTTAAAATGCTTTTACATTACCTTATTAGGTTGGCGGTCCTGATGCCTTGGAGTACGTGCCAGGGCAGGATATTCTGGACATCTGGTTTGATAGCGGAACTTCATGGTCTTCTGTTCTTCCAGGTAATTTTAAAGAATAGGCTAGATACCAATCAAACAGTTTTGAAATACATAAATATTATGTATAAGCATATTTTTAGTGATTATTTTAGGTTTAAATTATTTTTAAATGTTACATAGATTAAGCAGTAGTTTTTAAAAAGATGTTTAGTCTGGTTCTGCAACTTGCCTTCTTAGTTGAATGTGATAATCTTGCCAAAATTTATCAATTCAGCTAAGTTAAACAAATTTAGTAATGAAATGATTTCTCAGTTTTTTTTCCTGATTTTGCTCTGATAGGATTTTTTTTATAGTTAGTTTTTTCCTTAATGACTGCCATATTTAAATCATAATCTTAGAGGTACTAACAGTTTATTGTTCCCTCTAAACATTACTCTTTTAAATTTTCCTAACAGTGAAAGTTACCATAATAGAAATACTAACTTTTTGCCACATCGTTAACGGCTACTTTTCCTGGATTTTTCAAACTCCAAACTTACTACTGCCCCCATAAGAAAGTTCCAAATTTTTCTTTTCCTAAAAGATCTATTCAGCAAAGAAAAAGGATGAAAAATAAAAAATAGGCAGAAAAAAATTGGCACCGTTCCTGCCTCTTGTACGCTGCTGGTGGACTGTAATTTGGCACAGACTTAACCGTAAAGGATTTTAGCATTATGCACCAAAAGCTTTGAAGTAGTTGTCTGTCCTTTGACCAAGTAATTCTACTTACAGGAATCTCTCCTGTAGAAATAAGCAGACCTGGGTGAAGAAGTGTGTGCGAGGATATTCATTACAGTGTTATTTCTAATGGTAAATTTTGACACAATAACACGATGTCCATCTGTAGAAAAATAACTCAAGTGATACAGCATACATTCATATGACAGGATGACAGGCAGCAGTTGTCATGTTTTTGATGAATATTGGTGAGAATAGGGAAGTACCATTTAAGAGCATGTTAAATTTTAAGAAGTGCAGAATACGAAAAAAGTAGGATGCAGACAAATTATCTTGATTTGCTAACAAATTCATGTAAACGTTGATGTGCATAGACAAAATACTGGAAGGAAATATACTAAAATAAATTGATTATCTCTAGGTAGTGGGAATATATGTAATTTTATTTTCTTGAACTTCTTACTATTTTACAAATTTCTTAAAGTGAGAATGTTCTTTTGGTGTTAGAACAAAAAAATCATTACTAAAAATAAACTTACTAAGTTGGGAAGTAGTCCCCGTAATTAAGTATGTGAGGTTGTACGGTAATTCTACGGTAACCCAGCACTTGAGTTTGACTATGCTTTGTATTTCTTACCATCCAAGACTAGACTTCTCATCTTCATTTCAAAAGTTCCTGGAAGCTTTACTTTTTCGTTGCTTGCCCAGAGTGTTGCTACCCCAGAACCTCCCCCCTCCATCTTTTTCTCCTGGTTTCACACACCATCTTGAAAGGCTGTTGCTTGCAGGAATTTTCTGGGATTGCACTTCCTTTTCCAGGATGATATTTTGCTTATCTCCCAGTTCCAGCAATTCACTGTGTATGAGAATGAGAAAGACGTGGAGACTTTATGTATTAGCTGGTTTGTTGTGCTATTATTAATGAGCTGATGTCCTCTTGTTTTATTAGGGTGTTACAACATATATTTCTAGATCAGGATCAGAGACCATGTATTTTAAAAACAGTTTAGTATAACTAATCATATTTTTGCAAGTAATCTTTGGAAAAATATCCCGGAAGAATGTTTCTTAGTTCTCCATCAGGAAATATCACAGTGCCTTTTATATCTTAATAATAATTAACATTTACTGAATGTTTACTATGTCCTAAGCATGTTATATTATTTCTTTAATCTCTACAACAGCCTTATAAGGTACGTAGATTTTGGTGTTATCCTCATTTTAGTGAAAAAGAAATGGAAGCATGGAAAGGTTAAGCTAAGGCCCATAACTAGTAAGTGCCACTGCCAGGATTTGGACCCAGACAGTCTGAATCTAGCCCCTGTGCAGTCCTCAGATTGCTTCTATTTTGACTACTCTAAGTCCTTAGGCAGTGACCAGCTTTCTTAAAATTAAAAATTTTAGAGCTGGCAAAGATTTTAGAGATTATTTAAACCCCTTGTTTCTTATGTGTGTTAATCAAGTCTTGGAAGCAGTGATTTCTCTTAAGATGACAGAATTTTAATTTGATTCCATGATTATGGACTGTCAATGATCATTGCACGAGGTCAGAAATAAGCATTTTTCAGAGACAAAAAGAGTTTGGGGGCATTTTCTATTATTTCGGTATCTGCTTTATCAATATTATCTACAGGAATGGATTTCCACTGGCATTCTGTTCTTAAAAGACTTGTTAATTATTGCTATATCCAAAATGTGTTCACCAGTAGGAAGTTAATGTTTTGGGCGGGATGGAGTTTGAGTCCTGACATTATAAAAGTTAAATGCTTACAAATCAGTAGAGGAAGATGATAGGTAGGATATAAATGGAGCGTTCCAGATGTTGGGCCTAAAACATTTTGTTCTCATTGCATATGCATTTATCTTTTTATATTATCTTAGACTTTCCTCACTGCATAGACTAGGCTAAACTGTATTTTTGCCTTGATAACACCCAACACAGTTATTTTTTTTATTATTATTTTATTGAGGTCATAATACCTCATAACAGTGAAATTTCAGTTGTACATTATTATTTGTCAGTCAACCTATATATGTGCCCCTTTACCCCTTAGGCACACCTCCCAACCCCCTTGCCCTCTGGTAACCACTAATCTGTTCTCTTTTTCCATGTGTTTTTCTATTTTCCACATATGGGTGAAATCATGTGGTATTTATCTTTCTCTGTCTGGCTTACTTCGCGTAACATAATACTCTCAGCCGTCCATCCATGTTGTTGCAAATAGGGTGATTTTGTCTTTTTTTATGGTTGAGTGATATTCCATTGTGTATATATACCACATCTTCTTTATCCATTCATTAGTTGATGTGTACTTGGGTTACTTCCCTGTCTTGGCGATTGTGAATAATGCTGCAGTGAACATAGAGGTGCATAGGTCTCTTTGAATATTGATTTCCAGTTCTTTGGATAACTACCCAGTAGTGGGATAACTGGATCGTATGGTATTTCTATTTTTAATTTTTTGAGACATCTCCATACTGTTTTCCATAGTGTCTGCACCAGTTTGCATTCCCACCAGCAGTGTATGAGGGTTCCCTTTTCTCTACATCCTCTCCCACATTTGTTATTTTTTGCCTTGGTAATTGTAGCCATTATAACGTGTGTAAGGTGATATCTCATTGTAGTTTTGATTTGCATTTCCCTAATGATTAGTGATGTTGAACATCTTTTCATGTACCTATTGGCCATCTGTATATCTTCTTTGGAAAAATGTCTGCTCATATCCTCTGCCCGTCTTTTTGATCAGGCTGTTTGTTTTTTTGTTGTTGAGTTGTATGAGTTCTCTGTATATTTTGGAGATCAACCCCTTGTCAGATAGGATTTGCAAATATTTTCTCTCGGTTGGTGGGTTGTCTTTTTGTTTTGTTCCTGGTTTCTTTTGTCTGGCGCAGAAGCTCTATAGTCAGATGAAATCCCATTTGTTTATTTTTTCTTTTGTTTGCCTTGCCTGAGTAGACATCATACTCGAAAAGATCCTCATAAGACCAATGTCAAAGAATGTACTGTTTGTATTTTCTTCTAGGAGTTTTATGGTTTCAGGTCTTACATTCAAGTTTTTAATCCATTTTGAGTTAATTTTTGTGTATGGTGAAATATAATGGTCTACAGTCATCCTTTTGCATGTGGCTGTCCAGTTTTCCCAGCATCATTTATTGAAGAGACTTTCCTTTCTCCATTGTATGTTCTTGGCTCTTTTGTCCAAGATTAGCTGTTCATAGATGTGTGGTTTTATTTCTGGGCTTTCAGTTCTGTTTCATTGATCTGTGTGCCTGTTTTTGTAGCCATACCATGCTGTTTTGAGTACTATAGCTTTGTAGTAGTATATTTGAAGTCAGGGATTGTGATGCCTCCAGCTTTGTTCTTTTCTCAGGATTGCTTACTATTCAGGGTCTTTTGTTGCCCCATAGGAATTTTAGAATTCTTTGTTCAATTTCCATGAAGAATGTCGTTGGGATTCTGATTGGGATTGCATTGAATCTGTAGATTGCTTTAGGTAGTATGCACATTTTAATTATGTTTATTCTTCCAGTCCATGTGCATGGAATATTTTTTCATTTCTTTATGTCATCATCAGTTTCTTTCAGTAATGTCTTAGAGTTTTCAGTGTATAGGTCTTTTGTCTCCTTGATTAAATTAATTCCTAGGTATTTTATTATTTTTGTTGTGAGTGTAAATGGGATTGTATTCTTAACTTCTGTTTCTGCTAGTTTGTTATTAGAGTACAGAAATGCAACTGATTTTTCTAAGTTGATTTTGTACCCTGCAACTTTGCTGGAGTTATTATTTCTAGTAGTTTTGCCATGGATTCTTTAGGCTTTTCTATATATAGAATCATGTCATCTGGAAATAGTGACAATTTCACTACTTCCTTGCCAATTCGGATACCTTTTATTTCTTTTTCTTGCATAATTGCTCTGGCCAAAACCTCCAGTACTATGTTGAATAAGAATGGTGAGAGTGGGCACCCTTGTCTTGTTCCTGTTCTCAGAGGGATCAGTTTAGGTTTTCTCCATTGAGTATGATATTGGCAGTGGGTTTGTCATATATGGCCTTTATTATGTTGAGGTACTTTCCTTCTATACCCATTTTATTGAAAGTTTTTATCATATATGGATGTTGGATCTTGTCAAATGCTTCTTCTGCATCTACTGAAATGATCCTGTGGATTTTATTCCTCATTTTGGTATTGTGGTGTATCACAATGATTGATTTGCAGATGTTGAACTATCCCTGTGTCCCTGGTATAAATCCCACTAGATCATGGTGTATGATGCTTTTAACGTATTGCTGTATTTGGTTTGCCAATATTTTGTTGAGGATTTTTGCATCTATGTTCATCAGCCATAATGGCCTGTAATTTTCCTTCATTGTGTTGTCCTTATCTGGCTTTGGGATCAGGGTGATGTTGACCTCATAGAATGAGTTAGGAAGTAATCCGTCTTCTTCAGTTTTTTGGAATGGTTTCAGAAGGATAGGTGTTAAACCTTCTTTGAATGTTTGGTAGAATTCTCCAGAGAAACCATCTGGTCCTGGACTTTTATTTTTTGGGAGGTTTTTGATTACTGTTTCAATCTCTTTACTTGTGGTTGGTCTATTTAGATTCTCTATGTCTTCTTGATTCAGTTTTGGGAGGTTGTATGAGTCTAAGAATTTATCTGTTTTTCTAGATTGTCCTATTTGTTGGCGTGTACTTTTTCATAGTATTATCTTATAATCCTTTGCATTTGTGTGGTATCCATTTTAATTTCTCCTCTTTCATTTCTAATTTTATTTATTTGGGCCTTCTCTCTTTTTTTCTTAGTGAGTCTGGCTAAGAGTTTGTCAATTTTGTTTATCTTCTCAAAGAACCAGCTCAGTTTCATTGATCCTTTCTACTGTTCTTTTGGTTCCTATTTCATTTATTTCTGCTCTAATTTTTATTATTTCTCTCCTGCTGACTTTGGGCTTTGTTTGTTCTTTTTCTAATTCTGTTATGTATAGTTTAAGATTACTTATTTGAGATTTTTCTTGCTGGTTAAAGTGGGCCTATATTTCTATGACTTTCCCTCTTAGAACTGCTTTTGCTGCATCCCATATGAGTTGGTATGATGTATTTTCATTTTCATTTGTCTCCAGACATTTTTTGATTTCTCCTTTAATTTCTCTATTGATTCATTGGTTGTTCAATAGCATGTTGTTTAGTCACCACATATTTGTCATTTCCCAGCTTTTTTCCTGTTGTTGATTTCTAGTTTCATAGCATTATGGTTGGAAAAGATGCTTGATATGATTTCAGTCTTCTTAAATTTCTTGAGGGTTACCTTGTTTCCAAACATATGATCTATCTTTGAGAATGTTCCATGTACACTTGAGAAGAATGTGTGTTCTGCTGTTTTTGGATGGAGTGTTCTATATATATCTGTTAAGTCCATCTGGTCTAGTTTTTCATTGAATTCCACTGTTTCCTGTTGATTTTCTGTCTGGATGATCTATTGATGTAAGTGGGGTGTTGAAGTCCCCTACTATTGTTGTGTTGCTCTTAATTTCTCCTTTTAGGTCTGTTAATAGTTGTTTTATGTACTTTAGGGCTCCTGTGTTAGGTGCATATATATTCATAAGTGTTATGTCGTCTTGGTGGAGTGTCCCTTTTATCATTATATACTGCCCCTCTTTGTCTCTCATTGCCTGTTTCATCTTGAAGTCTACTTTGTCTGATATAAGTCTGGCAGCACCTGCTTTCTTTTGTCTGTCATTTGCGTGGAGTATTGGCTTCCATTCCTTTACTCTGAGCCTGCTTTTTTCTTTGGAGCTGAGATGTGTTTCCTGGAGTTAGCATATTGTTGGGTCTTGTTTTTTAATCCATCCAGCCACTCGGTGTCTTTTCATTGGAGAATTCAATCCATTTACATTTAGAGTGATTATTGATATATGAGGGCTTAATATTGCCATTTCATCACTTGTTTTCCAGTTAGTCAGCATTTCCCTTGTTTCTTGTCCTATGGATTTCCAAATGCCAGTTCAGTTTTGTGACTCTCTATGATGGTTTTCTCAGTTTTCTTTCTGTTTATCGTTTGTGTCTCTGTTCTCATTTTTTGTTTAGTGGTTACTGTAAGGTTTGTATAAAAGATGTCATAGATGGCATAGTCCATTTTCTGATAGCCTCTTATCTCCTTAGTCTAAGCAGGTTCCATCCCTTTCCTCTTCCCCATCTAAGTTATTCTTGTCACAACTTATTCCATTTTGTGTTGTGAGTTTGTGCTTAAAATGAAGTGATTGGTTCCAGCTCTGTGGCCAAGTGGTTAAGTTCGCATACTCTGCTTCAGCAACCTGGGGGGGTCACCAGTTTGGATCCTGAATACAGACCTAGCACCACTCATCAAGCCATGCTGAGGTGGTGTCCCACATAGCAGACTCAGAAGGACCTACAACTAGAATATACAACTATACACTGGGGGGATTTGGGGAGGAGGAGATTAAAAAAAAGAGGAAGATTGGCAACAGATGCCAATCTGTGTAGTTCAGGGCCAAACTTTAAGAAAAAAAAAATGAAGTGATTTTAGTCATTTTTGAGGCCTTCCTTCCCTTTGTCTTTAATGCTATATTTAAGTGTTTACTAACGTGTTCTGATAGAGAGCTGCAATTTTCTGACCTCCTCTGTTTATCTCCTTGCTTAAGTCTTTGTAAACCCTTTCTTTTCTTTTTCAGCTTTGAGGGCCTTCTTGATATTTCTTGTAGGATGGGATCTGTGGCGATGAACTCCCTCAGCTTTTGTTTATCTGGGAAAGTTTTTATTTGTGCATTGTGTCTGAAGGATAATTTTTCAGGATAGAGTATTCATTTTTTTAAATTTTTTTTATTGAGTTGATGGGTTACAATCTTGTGAAATTTCAGTTGTACGTTAATGTTTGTCATTCGTGTTGTAGGTGCACCACTTCACCCTTTGTGCCCACCCCCAACCCCACCTTTGCCCTGGTAGCCACTAATCTGTTCTCTTTGTCCACATTTTTAAATTCCTCATATGAGTGGAGTCATACAGAGATTATCCTTCTCTAACTGGCTTATTTCACTTAATATAATTCCCTCAAGGTCTGTCCATGTTGTTGCAAATGGAATGATTTTGTTCTGTTTTGCAGCTGAGTAGTATTCCATTGTATATATGTACCACATCTTCTTTATCCATTCGTCTGTTGCTGGGCACTGAGGTTGCTTCCATGTCTTGGCTATTGTAAATAATGCTGCAGTGAACATGGGGGTGCATAGGACTTTTGGAATTGCTGACTTCAAGCTCTTTGGGTAGATACCCAGTAGTGGGATGGCTGGATCGTATGGTAGTTCTATTTTTAATTTTTTGAGGAATCTCCATACTGTTTTCCATAGTGGCTGCACCAGTTTGCATTCCCACCAGCAGTGCATGAGGGTTCCTTTTTCTCCACAACCTCTCCAACATTTGTTACTATTAGTTTTAGATATTTTTGTCATTCTAATGGGTGTAAGGTGATATCTTAGTGTAGTTTTGATTTGCATTTCCCTGAAGATCAGCGATGATGAGCATCTTTTCATGTGCCTATTGGCCATCCGTATATCTTCTTTGGAGAAATGTCTGTTCATGTCTCCAGCCCATTTTTTGATCGGGTTGTTTGATTTTTTGTTGTTGAGTTGTGAGAGTTCTTTATATATTATGGATATTAAGCCTTTGTCAGATATATGACTTGCAAATATTTTTTCCCAGTTAGTGGGTTGTTTTTTTGTTTCACTCCTGTTTTCATTTGCCTTGAAGAAGCTCTTTAGTCTGATGAAGTCCCATTTGTTTATTCTTTCTATTGTTTCCCTTCTCTGAGAAGACATGGTGTCCGAAAAGATCCTTTTAATACTGATGTCAGAGAGTGTACTGCCTACATTTTGTTCTAGAAGCCTTATGGTTTGAGGTCTCACCTTTAGGTCTTTGATCCATTTTGAGTTTATTTTGGTGAATGGTGAAAAAGAATGGTCAATTTTCATTCTTTTACATATGGCTTTCCAGTTTTCCCAGCACCATTTGTTGAACAGACTTTCTTTACTCAATTGTATGCCCTCAGCTCCTTTGTTGAAGATAAGCTGTCCATAGATGTGTGGTTTTATTTCTGGGCTTTCAATTCTGTTCCATTGATCTGTGCACCTGTTTTTGTACCAGTACCATGCTGTTTTGATTACTGTAGCTTTGTAGTATGTTTTGAAGTCAGGGATTGTGATGCCTCCTGTTTTGTTCTTTTTTCTCAGGATTGCTTTAGAAATTCGGGGTCTTTTGTTGCCCCATATGAATTTTAGGATTCTTTGTTCTAATTCTGTAAAGAATGTCATTGGGATTCTGATTGGGATTGCGTTGAATCTGTAGATTGCTTTAGGTAGAACGGACATTTTAACTATGTTTATTCTTCCAGTCCATGTACATGGAATGTCTTTCCATCTCCTTATGTCGTCATCCAATTCTCTCAGAGAGGCCTTGTAATTTTCATTATATAGGCCCTTCACATCCTTAGTTAAATTTACCCCAAGGTATTTTATTCTTTTTGTAGCGATTGTGAATGGTATTGTGTTCTTGAGTTCTTTTTATGTTAGTTTGTTATTATAATATAGAAATGCTACTGATTTATGCAAATTGATTTTATACCCTGAAACTTGCAGTAGTTGTTGATTACTTCTAAGAGTTTTCCAATGGATTCTTTGGGGTTTTCTATATATAAGATCATGTCATCTGCAGACAGCGAGAGTTTCACTTCTTCCCTCCCTATTTGGATTCCTTTTATTCCTTTTTCTTGCCTGATTGCTCTGGCCAGGACCTGCAGTACTGTGTTAAATAAGAGTGGTGATAGAGGGCATCTTTGTCTCATTCCTGTTTTCAGGGGGATGGCGTTCAGTTTTTGCCCATTGAGTATGATGTTGGCTGTGGGTTTGTCATATATGGCCTTTATTATGTTGAGGTAGTTCCCTTCTATGCCCATTTATTCAGAGTTTTTATCATAAATGGCTGTTGGATCTTGTCAAATGCTTTCTCTGCATCTATTGAGATGATCATGTGGTTTTTATTCCTCAGTTTGTTGATGTGGTTTATCACGTTAATTGATTTGCGGATGTTGAACCATCCCTGTGTCCCTGGTATGAATCCCACCTGATCATGATGTATGATCCTTTTGATGAATTGCTGAATTCTGGTTGCCAAAATGTTGTTTACAATTTTTGCATCTATGTTCATCAGTGATATTGGCCTGTAGTTCTCTTTTTTCGTGGTGTCCTTGTCAGGCTTTGGTATCAGAGTGATGTTGGCCTCATAGAATGTGTTAGGAAGTGTTCCATCCTCCCTAATTTTTTGGAATAGCTTGAAAAGGATAGGTATTAAATCCTCTCTGAAAGTTTGGTAGAATTCCCCAGGAAAGCCATCTGGTCCTGGGGTTTTATTCTGTGGGATGTTTTTGATTGCTGTTTCAATCTCTTTCCTTGTGATTGGTCTGTTCAAATTGTCTGCCTCTTCTTGAGTGAGCTTTGGGAGACTGTAGGAGTCGAAGAATTTATCCATTTCCTCTAGGTTATCCATTCTGTTGGCATATAGTTTTTCGTAGTATTCTCTTATAATCCGTTGTATTTCTGCAGAGTCTGTTGTTATTTCTCCTCTTTCATTTCTGATTTTGTTTATTTGAGCTTTCTCCCTTCTTTTCTTTGTAAGTCTGGCTAGGGGTTTGTCAATTTTATTTATGTTCTCAAAGAACCAGCTCTTTGTTTCATTGATCCTTTCTACCGCCTTTTTCATTTCAATAGTATTTATTTCTGCTCTGATTTGTATTATTTCTCTCCTTCTGCTGACTTTGGGCTTTATTTGTTGTTTTTTTCTCTAGTTCAGTTAGGTGTAGTTTAAGATTGCTTATTTGGGATTTTTCTTGTTTGTTAAGATGTGCCTGTATTGCGATGAATTTTCCTCTTAATACAGCTTTTGCTCTATCCCATATGAGTTGGTATGGCATGTTATCATTTTCATTTGTTTCCAGGTATTTTTTGATTTCTTCTTTAATTTCTTCAGTGATCCATTGCTTGTTCAGTAGTGTATTGTTAGGCTCCACATCTTTGTGCCTTTCTCAGCTTTTTTCTTGTAATTAATTTCTAGCCTTATAGCATTATGATCAGAGAAGATGCTTGTTATTATTTCAATTTTTTTAAATTTGTAGAGACTTGCCTTGTTTCCCAACATATGGTCTGTCCTTGAGAATGTTCCACGTGCACTTGACCAGAATGTGTATTCTGCTGTTTTAGGGTGAAGTGATCTATATATGTCTATTAAGTCCAATTGTTTTAGTTTTTCGTTTAGCTCCACTATTTCATTGTTGGTTTTCTGTCTGGATGATCTGGCCATTGATGTGAGTGGGGTGTTGAGGTCCTCTACTATTATTGTGTTGTTTTTAACATCTTCCTTTAGGTCTGTTAATAGTTGCCTTATGAACCTTGGTGCTCCTGTGTTGGGTGCATAGATATTTATAAGCGTTATTTCTTTTTGATGAAGTGTCCCTTTGATCATTATATATTGTCCCTCTGTGTCTCTCTTTACCTGTCTTATTTTGAAATCCACTTTGTCTGATATAAGAATTGCAACACCTGCTTTTTTTGCTTACTGTTAGCTTAAAGTATTCTCCTCCACGCCTTCACCCTGAGTCTGTGTTTGTCCTTGGGGCTGAGGTGTGTTTCCTGGAGGCAATAAATTGTTGGATCTTGTTCTTTAATCCATTTTGCCACTCTGTGTCTTTTTGTTGGAGAGTTCAATCCGTTTACATTGAGAGTGATTATTGATGCATGTGGACTTAATGCTGTCAATCTGTCGATCGTTATCTGGTTTTCCTGCGTTTCTCTTCCTGGGTGCTTTACCTGCCCATTTAATACTGCAATTTCTTATGCTGGGTTTCTTAGATTTTTCCTTATTTATGTTTTGTGGCTCTGTTCTGTTTTTCAGTTTAGTGGCTACCCTGAAGTTTGCATTTAGAATCTCGTGTATAATATAGTCTATTCTCTGGTGGTCTCTTACTTACTTGGCCTAGTCTTATTTAGTCCCTTTGCTCTTCCCCTCCTAAATTATTATTTTCATTTCTTATTCCAACTCGTGTTATAAGTTTGTAGTTAAAGTGACATGATCGTCTTTGCTTTGGTAGTTTCCTTACCTTGATCCTAATGCTATAATTGAATATTTGCTATCCTGTTCTGTTTCTATCTGTCTGTCTCCCTACTCTGTAGTTTGTGACCCCTTTCTCCCTTTTTTCTTTTTTCAGGTATGAGAGCCTTCTTGAGGATTTCTTGTAGTGGAGGACTTTTGGTTACAAATTCCCTTAACTTTTGTTTGTCTGGAAAAGATTTAATTTCTACCTCATATCTGAAGGATATTCTTGCTGGATAGAGTATTCTTGGCTGAAGATTTTTATCTTTTAAAGTTTTGAATATGTCACTCCATTCTCTCCTAGCTTGTAAAGTTTCTGTAGAGAAATCCACTGAAAGTCTGATAGGAGTTCCTTTGTATGTTACTTTCTTCTGTCTTGCTGCCCTGAGTATTCTTTCTTTGTCTTTCATTTTTGCCATTTGTACTACTACATGCCTTACAGTAGGTCTTTTTACATTGACAAATGTAGGAGATCTGAAAGCATCCTCTACACACATTTCTCCCTGAATCCCTGGATTTGGGAAGTTCTCTTCTATAATTTCATTAAGCACACTTTCTGTTCCATTTTCCTTTTCCATGTTCTTGGGAATTCCTGTGATCCTTAAATTCTTACTCCTCATTGAATCCGCTATCTCTTGGAGCTTTTCCTCATTTTTTTAAATTCTTAGTTCTCTTTCTTCCTCTGTCTGTAGCCATTCAGCCTGTCTTCGATTATGCTAATTTGCTCCTCTATGGTGTCTACACGGGCATCCAGGGAATCCGTATTCTGTTTTATCTGGTCCATTGTGTTTTTCATCTGTAGTAATTCTGTTTGATTCTTCTTTATAATTTCAACCTCTTTTGAGAACTCCAGAACTCGTTGGCTTGTTTCTCCATCCTTCTCTCCACCTCATTGAGTTTTTTTATTATAGCTACTCTGAACTCATTTTCAGTTAGTTTACCTATTTCCAAGTCCTCAGGACTTAATTCTGTGTTTTTATTGTTTTCCTTCTGATTTGGAGCTTTTATAAATTGCTGAATGGTAGAGGAGTAGTTTTTTCACATGGTGGTAGAATTTGGTTGCAGTTACAGCCTGTCGCCACTAGATGGAGGTCGAGAGCCACATGTTCTGAGCTCTCTTCCTTCAGGCAAGATTGCAGTGCCCAGCGTGGTTTGCAGGGAGGAGGGGTGGTTTCTCTTGCGCCCCAATCTGCGTTCGGATCAGCTCTGTTCTCTGGACTCCTGGGGCTCTGGCTTTATGGGGTCTCTGCGCACGGAAGCTTTCCCCCGTCAGCGGGTTTCCACTGTACCGGTGGTGGGAGTCCTGGACGATCCCCCGGTAGCGCTACCCCTCTCCTGCTCCTTCCAGCACCCCCGACAGCGATCCCAGTCTCCAGGGGAGGGAGCGAAGTTCTCTCCTACCCTGTTCCAGCTCCTCCGAGGCCTGCTGCAGGGTCTCCACCATCTTTTTGGTACTGTAGATCTCTGACGTCCTGGGATTAGGTTTATTAGCTGAAATTCAGTTTTTTTCCCAATCCTTTGTTGTAGTTTGGAGGGGAGAGAGTCCCGGGTCAGCTCACCCCGCCATGTTGCTCCCCCCACCTCAGGATAGAGTATTCTTGATTGAAGGTTTTTATCTTCAGAATTTTGAATATGTCTTTCCACTTTCTCCTAGCCTGTAAGGTTTCTGCCAAGAAATCTGCTGACATCCTTTTAGGGGTTCCTTTGTAGATTATTCTCTTCTGCCTTGCTGCCCTTAATGTTTTTTCTTTGTCATTGACTTTTGCGAGGTTTACTAATACATGCCTTGGAGAAGGTCTCTTTACGCTGATGTAATTAGGAGTTCTATTACCTTCATTTAAATGTAATTCCAGCTTCTTCCCCAGATTTGGGAAGTTTTCAGCTATTATTTTTCAAACAAGCTCTCAATTCCTTTCTTCCTCACTTCTCCCTCTGGAATACTTAGAGTCCTTATGTTGCATTTACTAATTGAGTTGTGTATTTCTCAGAGAATTTCTTTGTTCATTTCTCTTTAGTCTTAGTTCTCTCTCTTCCTGCGCCTGACACATCTGTTTATTTTTGTGTTCTAAATGACTACTTCCGTCCTCCATAATATCAGCTCTGTTTTTTAAGGATTATAGACATTTTTTTTTTATCTCATTTGTTGTGTTCTTCTCTCCAACATTTCTGTTTGTTTTTTTTGTTATAGTTTCAATCTCTTTTGTGAAGAGTTCCTTTTGTCTTCAACATTTCTGTTTGTTTTTTTGTTATAGTTTCAATCTCTTTTGTGAAGAATTCCTTTTGCTCATTAATTTTATTCCTGAATTCACTGAACTGTTTTTCTGAGTTTTTTGGTAACTTGTTGGATTTCTTTATGGTAACTATTTTGAATTCTCTGTCATTTATATTGTAAATTTCTGTGACTTTAGGATTGATTTCTGGGTACTTGTACTTTTCCTTCTCGTCTGGAGTGTCAATATACTTTTTCATGCTATCTCATGGGGTGGACTTTTGCCATTGCATAATGATAGTATCTGGTCACAGATTCCACCTGCCGCTACTTCGGGTAGGCAGGATCTGTGTTTCTGAACCCACCATGACCCCTGGCAGTGGTGCCTGCCCATTGGAAGCTGTGCCAACAGGACTCTGTGCCTCTGGCCGCAGCTGCTTTACACACGTAGGCACAGGGGCTTTGGTGGGGATCCCCTGTCCTGGCCGAGCTGATGCACCAGGCGTGATGGGGAGGAGTGGATGCCTTGTTTCCCACCTGCGCTCCAGCTCTGTACTCACTGGCTGCCTGCCTGGGCTGCTCGGCTTGGTGAGGATGCCCCTGTGGTTGCTTAGCCACCTTGGTGTTGAGCTTTCCAGTGGGCTGGGAGGGAACTCTGAGAGTGAAAGCGTTCCCACAGAAGGCTGCCTTTTCCCCCTTCTCCTCTCAGAGTTGCATGCCAGCCACTGCGCAAGGTCCTGTGCTTAGGTTGCTCCCGCTTGGGGAGGGGGAGGAGATCTACTTACTCCCTTCCACTGCCTGCTGTTGGATCCAGCACCCCCACCTTCAGACGTATGGCTGTGTAGAACTCTCAGACATGTCTTTTGTTGTGTGACTGTCCCCTGTTGGTTTATGAATGTCCTTTTTATTGTATCTTAGAGGGGAGAGACTGTGGGAAGAGCTCACTCTGCCATGATGCTGACATCACTCTCACAGTTATTTCTTATTTAACATAAAACCAGCCACACTAGTTTCAGCTCCAAGAGGGCAGTTACCAGCTTTCTTCACCTTTTCCCCCCAGTGTCAAGCACAGTGCCTGTTAGTAATAGTTCTCAGTAATGTTGGTGGAATTGAACTGGTTTAATCCAATTATTTAAATTTTATCTTCTCACCTCAGCCCAGGTACTCTTTGTCACTTAAGGATTACAACACTAAATACTCAATATTAGGGCATAAAGACAAATCATTATTTTAAAAGTAAAAAGGATTATAAGGGCTTCCTAGAGTTGTGAGTTTAGGTTTAAAATGTGAGAATAATCTTTCCCAAAGACCTCATGTTTTGTTTCGTTTTGTTTTAAACCATTTTATTTTGGAAAGTCACAAAGGCAGTATAAAGAAGTACCACATACCCTTCATCTAGATTTTCCAAGGTTGACATTTTAGCACGTTTGTCTTATGTATTTTTTCTGTATATTTATATATAAATAGATAAACTTTTTTCTGTACCATTTAAGGATAAGTTGCAGACTTGATACTCTTTTATCCCTAAATATTTCAGTATATATTTCCTAAAAACATGGAGACCTTTTATGTAACCAATGTGAATATCAAAATCAGGAAATTAACACTGATTTCATCCTGTTACTTATCTGTAGATCTTGTTCAAATTTCACTCACAAATTTTACAGTAATGTCCTTTATGGGAAAAGGAAAAAAATAAAATGGGTCTTAAATCTAATCTGGGATCACATGTCACATTGAGTTGTCATGTCTTTTTGAGTCTCCTCATTTTGTCTTTCATGACCTTGACATTCATGAATGTACAGATTATTTTGTAGATGGTCCTTCATTTTGGGTTTGTGTGATGTGTTCTCATGATTAGATTTTTATTATGCATTATTGGCGGGAATATCATAGAAATGGTATTTCATCCTTTTCAGTATGTCTTATCAGAAGTCACATGATGTCTGTTACTGGTGATATTTAACTTTTATCACTTGGGTAAGGTGGTGTCTGCCCATTTTCTCTATTGTACAGTTACTTCTCACCCCCACCCCCCTGTAGTAATTGTTACTAATAAGTATCTTGTAGGGAGATACTTTGAAACTGTGAAAATACTCTGTTTTCTCGCCAAATTTTGACCTAGTAGTTAAGCACCCTTGATGATTCTTGATTGAAGTGATTGTTACTTATGATGTTTGCCAAATGGTCCCATATGTCAGATTATTAGCTCTTGAATTAACTGTTGTTAACTGTTGAATGCTGAAGTAGCTCTCAAGGCTGCTTACGTGTGTGTCCTAATGAATGTGAGACTAAATTATTCCTATGGCATTTTTTTCTTTTGCCATATGTTTTTTTTCTTAACGCTATTTTTTAGAGCAGTTTTAGGTTCACAGCAAAATTAAGAGGAAGGTACAGAGATTTCCCTGTACCCCGGGCCCCCACGCATGCATAGCTTCCCCCATCATCAGCATCCCCCACCTGAGTGGTACATTTGTTATAATTGAGGAACCTATATTGATTGACACATATAATCACCCGGAGTCCATAGTTTACATTAGGGTTCACTCTTGGTGTTGTGCATTCTGTGGGTTTGGAGAAATGTATAATGACTTGTATCCATCATTAATTATAGTATCATACAGAGTATTTTCACTGCCATAAAAATCTTCTGTGCTCTACCATTCATCTGCCTCCCTAACCTCCTGCGTCAGCCTCTGGCTCATATGGCTTTTTTATAATTTGCCCATATTTTGACTGGTCATTGTCAAATTAGAAGTTAATAATTTGCCCTTTATAAGACATTCTTTTTTCCTGATTTGTTTAATTTCTTTGTTAAGCACATGCACTCAGGTGCCAAAATTGTCAAGATTCAGAATCCATCTCTGCTGCTTACTGTCTGCATAACCTTGGGCAAGTTATAAGACCTCTAGGGTCTCACTTTCCTCCTCTGTAAAATGGGGATGATAATAAGTTCTACCTCATAGAGTTACTCTGAGAATTAAGTGAATTAACATATAAAGCTTTTAGGTGCTCAGTAAGTATTTGTTGAATTAATAAAATCAGTAGTTTATTTTCTTAAAAGACTTAACTGGAAAATACTGATATTGGTAATTATTATGAGTCGGTCCCTAATTTAGAAAGTGTTTTAGTTACTGGTGGTTTGGGAGATCACACTCTAAGGTTTATTTTCTTTACCTTATTTTCTTTATTTTGATTAATAAATTGGCAGTGAGGATAGCAGCTCAAGTGAATGCAATCTAGCCATTGGGTATAGCATGACACAGAAATAAATAACATGGTTACTTTTAACACTTTGATTCATAGTCATTTTCCTATTTTAATTATCTTGAATTTCTGTTTTTTCTGTTTACTTTTGAGGTACTGATCAAAGAGCAGATTTGTACTTGGAAGGAAAAGACCAACTTGGGGGTTGGTTTCAGTCTTCCTTATTAACAAGCGTGGCAGCAAGGAAGAAAGCCCCTTTTAAGTAAGTATTGCAGCTGAGATCAAGAAGTCAGCACACTCTGAGTACTTCTGCAGCGTATTGCCAATGTGTGAAGCACTGTGCTGAGTAATATATACAGTAATATATAGATAAAACACCACCCTTAATTAGCTTACACTCTCCAGTCTTATGAGGGAAATAAGAGTTTGAAGTAAAAACAAAAAGAGACAACAGTGTGGAGAAGTGTTGTCCTGCTGATACAGATCGTAATTCCTAGGAGAGAGAGAGTACGTGTTGACTGGAGTAGTGGGGAGTAGTGAGAGCTAGATCTTGAAATATGGGAAGGCTTGACACAGGGCAATGGAGGCAGCGTAACCAGCTTGACTGAAGACAGCCTGCGCTCAGATATCCTCATTATTTGCAATATCCACAAGTGGCTAATGAACTGAAACATTCCTTTCGTGAATTTTGTTAAATTAGGGATTCTTATTTAGTCACAGGTAATTCCTTTTCCTTAGTCGAATGTGTAGAGTTGTAATCAGAAAGATTCTGATATAGCCTAAGATTCTTGCTATCTTTATAATGAAAACCCACCCGAGAATAATTTATGTGTTGATGTTTTTTTGTATAACCTGTTTTTAAAAGCTAGTAGAACAGCAGATGTTATTTCTCTCAAATGGTCCTTTTGAAGATAATTTTGAGGTGATAATCTGTTCTTTTTAAGACATACTTTTTCCTGCTTAGTTTTAATCATTAAATGAGTACATAATAGATGCTCCCAGAAATATTTGTTTAGTGAATGTAAATGTCTAAGATTTTTCTGTGTGTAAGTAGAGATCTTAGAGAATTAGACTTTCAAGAAAAACTTTCATACATACTCTGTCAAGAAAAATCTTACTTTTGTGTCAAACTAAGATACTCTCTTTAAGCTATAAGTCATCTTCAAAAGATCACTAAAATTGTGTTATAGTATTCTTATAACAGCTGATTTTTCTTCTTAGGACAGTGGTCGTTCATGGTTTTACCCTTGGAGAGAAGGGAGAAAAGATGTCCAAGTCTCTTGGGAATGTCATTGATCCTGATGTTGTCATCAATGGAGGACAAGTAGGTGCTTCTTTAAAAATTCATTTTATGTTTGTTTTAAGGTTCTTATGTTGGCCATCAAAACCCTTAATGGTAGTTACCTCAATGTAAAAAAATGAAACAAAACTATTTTTTATACTAATAGTGGATGCCTTACCATGTTTTAAATCTAGACTCTTAGATAATACATGATTTCAGTGAAAAGATAGGGCTGGGATTGTGGCTCTTTTGACTCATTTTAGGTCTGAATCTCTGGTTAGGTCCTGAACCATGCTATCCCTTTTTTAGTTGTCAGAGCTTTTAAAATTTGTAAACTGTAATTTTACAGTTAAATGGAGATGATATAAGAACAATGACATTGCAATTTCTAAATGCATGTTTCATTATTATATTCTTGGAAATTGTACACTTTAAGGCAGTCATTAATGAACATCAGTTCTCTGCTGCTGATAATTTGGTTTATTTTGGAGTTACTTTCAGAAAAGAAACCACTTGTCTTTTACTCCTTTAGCTTTTTAGTGCCAGTAGTCATTGCTCTGTGTACAGTTTCCAGGGAATTGAAAGGGAAAAGCAGCCCCTCTCGTTACCCCTCCCGCATCACAGAGACCCCAGGGTGCCGCTGTCTCTCACCACCCGCTGTAAGAGATGCATGTGTGCAGACATGACAGGGAGAGGTCAGGTGTTGGCCTCCGCGCGCTGAACCGAACTGCAGAGCAGACTCTCCTCCTCTGTTCCAGTGGTGGTGTTTTCTAGATGCAACTTGATTTCTGAGGTGGTTAGCCCTTATTTCCTTACAGTACAGGTACATTTTATGCTGATAATGTGCTCAAACATTTCTGAATAGGAAACTTATCTAAAATATTTGTTCATCTGATTGGAATCGAAAGCCGTTTATATGTTGATATTTTTTTTTCCTCAATGAAAAGGATCAAAGCAAAGAGCCTCCCTATGGTGCTGATGTCCTTCGTTGGTGGGTGGCTGAGTCCAACGTCTTCACGGAAGTGACAGTTGGTCCGTCTGTACTTAATGCTGCCAGGGATGATATTAGCAAGGTCAGAGTCATCATTCTTCCTGTTTCTGAATGAAAATTTACTAAATCATTGTTTTAAACAATGGGGCACACTTTGTTTGACACTGCAAAACTGAATGAAAATGAGTTCTCCACATGTTATGAGCCTTTAAAATATCCTGTGTTGGGCCAGCCCCGTGGCTGAGTGGTTAAGTTCACGCGCTCCACTTTGGCGGCCCAGGGTTTCGCAGGTTCGGATCCTGGGCGCGGACATGGCACTGCTCATCAGGTCTTGCTGAGACAGCATCCCACAAAGCACAACCAGAAGGACCTGCAACTAGAATATACAACTATGTCCCGGGGGGGGTTTGGGGAGAAGAAGAAGAAGAAAAAAATGTTTTAAAAAATTAAATAAAATATCCTGTGTTTATTTGTTTAAAAATATTAATAATGCTAATAATTTTATATACTGTCTTTTTATATTTTACTACTATACATAGCATAATATAATGTGAAATTGTACTAATTATAAACTTTTTATGTGTTCAATGATCTTTCACATTTATTTCATTTATCTTTATTTTTGCCTGAGAAGCAGGTGAAAATAATTTTCCTACCTACATAGATGAACAAACTGGGCCACTGAAAGGTGATTTGCCCTAAGATGATAAAGAAATATAAAGAAAATTCAGTCTTTATGTGTAAAGTCCAGTATAAATAACTGGGCTATTTGTTTTTTTGCATTTGTAGTGTTATTTAGGAAAGTTACCCAAAAAAGATCCCATTAAGAAAGTAACATGAGCTGAATAAAACTCAATTACAGAGAAATAAAATAACTTTACAATAAGAATTGAAGGCCTCATATATTGGTTTTGAGTGCATATTTTTTCTCAATAGCTTCGGAATACACTCCGCTTTCTTTTGGGAAACGTGACTGGTTTCAACCCGGAAACAGATTCCATCCCTGTTAACAACATGTATGTCGTAGACCAGTACATGCTACACTTACTGCAGGAGTTAGCGAACAAGGTAAGTGAGAAGCAATAAGCTTTTGGGCAGTAGAGGGATCAGCACTGTTGTATGTTGAAATCTGAGTTGCATGTGAGTGGAACAAGCCTGGGTGGAAACACTAACTATCGCTCTGAGAAGAGTCATACTTGATAAATTCCACATGTTCCTAGGTTGACCTCCGGTCTTAGGATTTCTTTCCTAGTTTCTCAAAAGCCCAGAGAAGTACCTGGTGGAAACAGTAGGCCCCAGCTTCCCCTCAGACCACATTTTTCTCTCAAGATCAGCTCTGTGTATTTCTCCAGCAGGAAGGAATAAGGTAGATGCACTTTATTTATCTGCAGTTGTAACTTCAAAGTATAGAACTAACTGAAATGACTATTCCTAAGTGTCAGTCAAACATTGGAGACGTGGTTGTTTCCATGTGCCCTGAAGTCCGAGGCATACACGCAGATTTTCACCCAGTTTTACTTTTCAGGCATAAATGAAGGAACATGGGGAACCTACACTCTGCTGTTTTAAAATGGTGTGGTTTCATCATTGAAAACCTGATCTTTGCCTCTGATGAGCGTTCTTTTGTGGTTTTGAGATTAGAATGTTCAGTATTTTCTGAGGGGAGTTGAATTTTATATCCAGAAATCATGTTTGGACGATCTTCAGAGCTCTTGCTTGTCACCTGTTTTGTGTTTGTATTCCTTTGAAACATATTTTGAAAAGAGAAATATTTTGCTTATGATGACTTGTATTTGCATTTGCTTATCCTGGCTTCCAAATTTATCTTGCTTTGTTCCCTAGATTACCGATTCATATAAACAATATGATTTTGGAAAAGTTATTCGGCTGTTACAAGCATTTTATACCAGAGAACTGTCTAATTTTTATTTCAGCATAATCAAGGATAGGTATGTATGACTGAATATTAAAATACACAGCAACTATTTCTTGGGCGGCTACTGCGCTTGGCAAACGTTGGGCGGACAGTCGTGAGCAAGGTGGACAGTGCTGTGTGTTATTAACAAGTTGGGTTCTAGAGTCAAGTCTGACTATGAACTTTTGCCCTGCCACTCACTAGCTTTGTGATTTTGAGTAACTTATCCTATAATTGCAATTTCTTTGTCTGTAAAATGGTGACGATAATACCTGTCTCATAATGTGGTTACGAGAATGAAAGGAGAGAAGTTAGGTGTTTCATGCTGTGTTTGATAAAGTAAGTGCTCACTAAGTAATAGCTGCTAATATGAGGTAATGAGCACAGTACTCCTTCTCAGGCGTTTGCACAGCTCGAGGGGGAGAGGGAACTATACAGGCAATGATGGACATAAAGACGCTGCGTCCTGTCAGTAGCATTTGAGAAGCCTTGATGCTAGGTCTTCATTTATCGCTCCTGTGTGCGGGTCATCGTTCGTCTTTATAGTAACCAGGCCAGTGTGAGGTGTCAGCCCAGCCCGCCAGCACCTCAGGGACCTCTCTCATAGGGATTGTAACTCTCGGTCCCTCCCTTAACACACAGATGGCATTGCAGGGGTAGGAGGCACACTTCAAATACCGTCAACTGACTTACTAGTTGTCCTTTAACACAGTACTGTAGTCTAGACTCAATCTGTTATCTGTCTGAAAAATTGAATTGGACAAAGCTACTGAGAGTTTTTGTGGAGGTGGGCACACCTGGGAGGAGGGAAGTAGAGTAGAGGATGTTAGCAAAATAATGGTTTGATAGAATGTTTTCTTCTTTAATTAGAACATGATTAGTCGTGGAATTAACCGCTGTAAGAATAAACTCAAACTGAGACAGGCCCTGTCGTGGCAGTCATAATATATAAAGTGTGTCACCTGCTGAATAAGTTGTTCTTGTTCAGGCTTTATTGTGAAAATGCAGAAGATCCCAAACGACGCTCTTGCCAGACTGCGTTAGCGCAAATTTTGGATGTAATGGTTCGTTCCTTCGCTCCCATTCTTCCTCACTTGGCTGAAGAGGTGTTCCAGCACATACCTTATAGCAAAGGTAAGGAATACTTGGCTTGTTCCTGAAACGAGAAAGATCCCTGTTGAGGGTGCAACCTCTATTTGTGTCTACTTCGTATAAGGAGCACTCACTCATCTACGGTGAACGCTTTGTGGCTTGATGTGTCTTGGCCATTGGTAGTCTCTGCACCTGCGTGTAGAGGGGTAGGATGAATCTCATAATGGCCTTCAGGCCACCTTGAAGTGCTTTCTGAAATGTATGAGCAGTTTGACAATATTGAGAAATCACTTTTTCTTAAATACCTTTATGAATGTTAGAAATAGGTTTTAGGTCTTATTAAAACAAAGTGTAGTGCCTTTTAGTGACTATTTTTTAGAATAGTTTTTTCTCTTAGGCTTGTAGAAAATGAGAAATGTAGAAGTTGACAAGAAAGAGGAGGGAAAGTCACTCATAATCTTACTACCCAAGGACAACTACTGTTAATATTGGGATATTTCTATTTTATTTTCTTCTAGGCATTCTTTTTTTCTTTGAGATCTTACTGTATTGTTTTTATCCTTTGTTTAAATGTAACAGTTATTTCCAAATGTTGATATAAATGTTTGGTAAGCATTTAAGGATGGCTTCGTAATATTTTGTCACATGATTGCCATAAATAGCAATTCTTATTTCCCATGAAAGGAAAGCCCTGAAGGCCTAGAGGTTAAAGTTTGGCACGGCTGCTTCAGCAGCCCAGGTTTGGTTCCTGGTCTTGGAACCAACACCACTTGTCTGTCAGTAGCCATGCTGTGGCAGCAGCTCACATAAAAGAACTAGAAGGACTTACAGGTAGAATATACAACTAGGGACTGGGGCTTTGGGGAGGAAAAAAGAGAGGAAGGAAGATTGGCAACAGATGTTAGCTCCGGGCGAATCTTCCGCCCCACCCCCCCCCCAAAAAAAAATTAATGGTTACAGCTTTATACACAGTTGAGAATATATGTAAATTAATTTTTTTTTTTTTTTTAAGAACCCAAGAGTGTTTTCCGTACTGGCTGGATTAATACAAGTTCCATCTGGAAGAAGCCTGGATTGGAGGAAGCGATGGAGAGTGCGTGTGCCATGAGGGATTCATTTCTTGGAAGCATTCCTGGCAAGAATGCAGCTGAGTACAAGGTCACCATTGTGATAGAGCCTGGGCTGCTCTTTGAGATAATAGAGGTAAGGAGCAATTTCTACCTTTTGAAATGGTGTTAGTATCATACAGCTTCAGCTGAAAATTGCTTTTTTAAAAATCTTTGTATAAATAAGATTTTTTTTAAAATTTAGAAACTAGGATTTCTATCTTCTATTCCTGACATTGTCACTGTTTCCTACTTCTCTGTGCTTCCTTTCCCTTAAAAACATGTGCGTTCTTGCTGACTACTTTGTAAGTTGGGACAAGGAAGGTTAATAAAATTCTGTTTGAAATGCAAGTGCTCAGGGCTGTTTAGATGACAGGTGACATAAATTTATGGCAGTAGTATTAGAATACACAAAAATTGGAAGTTTTTTGTTACGGGTCTGGTTTTCTGAAAATTTTGTCCATCTGGACCAGATTCAAAACAAATCCAAAAAAAGATTTCCATTTTTTTGTCACGAGATCTGGAGAAAATTTATTTGCTCTAGCAAATTATCATGTGATTTCAAAGCATTCGTCCTATTTTTATGTCTCAAAGGGCTGTCCAAATTTTCTTCTTGAGATTCTTATGGGTTGGTTGGCTGGATTGGCTTAGAGCTTAACATATTGACTTGAGATTTTTCTCTATTTTAATGCTTAAGAAGAGAATTGGCAATGAATATATTTAAAAAGTTTACCAGCATCATAGTTTTTTTTAAAAATGACCATCTCATTTGGTTGGTAAGCTCAGTTAAAATTTTTAATAATGTAGTTAAATTGATCAAGAGTTGAAGCTAGTAGGTATGAGATTGTCAATCAGGTAACAGAGTTTCGATAAGCTATTTACATTTTACAGTTTACACGTTGGGAAGCTCTGAGTCTTTCATTTTGAGCCAGGAACCCGAGGACCTTTGAAGCTGTGACCCAGCCAAGGCCACGCAGCCAGTCCTGGGCTTTTCCCCCACCTGTCATGTTCCCTTTGACTTCATTAGTTCTGAGTAATAAGCTGAAAAAAAAATACACTTTGTTTGGATCATTTATGTTGGGAAAAATACTTTGGGATTTTCAAAAATGTGAGTGTATTTTTTTTTTAAGGAATGTCTCCTAGCTCACAAACTCATTTTGAAGACCAAAATTACAATTAAAAATTTAAAAGTGCTCATCAGATGTCTGAATTCAGTGTACTTCAGGAGTTCTGTGCATTATTCAGATTGCCACCATTGATCTACATTGCTAGAAGCAGGTCCTTTTTTAGATCGTATCTTAACCGCTCTCCTAACGTAGGAAGCATGATACAGGAAGAAAAGTGTGGGCTTTGACCTGACAGAGCTGGGCTGGAATTGTAGCTCCTCCACTTCTTGGCTGAGAAACTTGGGCAGGTCAACCTCTCGGAGCCTGTTTCTTTATTTGTAAAATGGGGATAATAAACGTGTAGGTGGTTTCTGACAATTAGAAATAATGGACATTTAGTATCTAGCAAAGTGAAATGCCTGACATAGACTATATTCCCAAAACATACTATTGATTGGAAGTTTTTAGTTAAAACCTTTCATACTAGTAAGAATTGATGTATTTGATAGTATTAGCTCAGGCTACAGTAATGGTACCAAGGGTTCCTCACTAAACACAAGAATTTGTCTGTTTTTATAACCTCAATTTATGGTAAAAATTTAGACGGGAACTTCTACCTGCTTCCTTCCAGATGCTGCAAGCCGAGGAGACTTCCAGCACCTCTCAGTTGAACGAATTAATGATGGCCTCCGAGACAACTTTACTCTCTCAGGAACCACGCACGATAGCCGGAGATGTCATTGAGCTTCAAGGGACATTCCTAATCAATTTAGAAGGTGAGGAGGCGAGAGTGACAAGTGATATCTGGAGGACTAACTGACAATTGTAGGTCGTCTCCAGCTTCCCAGTGGTTCCCATGTAGTCTAAAGGCAGATGTGCACTTGGAATACATCTTCCTATGGAAACAGCGTGGACAAAAGGGTCCTACCCGATGATGGAGGGCCCACGGGGTAAGGGAGAGAGGAGGCAGAGTTTCCTTCCTGCCGGCGAAGAAGTCATTGTCACTGTGTGTGAAGTCAGTGCCCCTCTCCTTGGATACTCAGTGCCTAGCACTGCGCTGCCCACCGCCCTCCCCCAGCATTGATTCTACATTTTCTTTTATGCACACCCCAGATTAGAGTATTATTTAGCCATTTTTAATGAGGAGTTAAGGAAGTTTTATTGAACTCATTTCCACAGTGGTATCTCTAGGCAAGCGTCCTGTAGGTTCTTGTTCGATAGGGGATTTTTGTCAACCTAATTCATTTCATTGGTGGACATGGAGGTAGCGTAACATAAACAGAGAACACCACGTAGACAGTTTGGGAAAAGCGCTGCTGCCTGTGGTTTTCAGGGCTGCATTTAGGTGCCAGCAGGAGGCAGAGGCTCATTTATGGGCACCGTTTAAATTTGAGGCCTGGCAGCATTGACCACGTAGTAAAGATTCTGCTTTAACTTGCTTTTCAGAGTGTTAATGTACATTTTTTGTGCAGTGATTAGAAAATACTTTACTTTCTTCACTATGTTATTAGTCTAAGAATATTAATAGTGGAGAAGTTTTTGTTTCCTTTTGTTCAAACCAAGAAGTTTTAAGTGGGGACAGTGCAGGTGTCTCTATCATTTGGCTCTTTTAAAACTTCTGAAGTATGTAGCTGGAGAGGCGATGTAATTTATCAGAACTCTACTTGGATTAAGAGCCAGAAGGCTTGCTCTGCTCTGAGAACATACAGAACTCAGGGACTTGGCAAAAGGTCAGTTCATCTACCAGGGTCTCAGATTCCTCAGCTCTCTTCAGTTGTCCGTTTGTGTGACTCCATTGTCTTGGCTGTTTATGGCTCGTGGCATGTCAAACAGCAGCTGACTAGCTTTACTGAGGCAGGAAGGGAAAAGCCTTAAGAAAGGAGCATCTGCAAGACCAGTTAAGAGAGAAAGAGTGCACCAAGGCGGATGGCCTCTCAGATACTCTCCATGGATTTTTCCTTCACAGGTGGTGATATTCGAGAAGAGTCTTCATATAAAGTGATTGTCATGCCAACTACCAAAGAGAAATGCCCTCGTTGTTGGAAGTATACAGCTGAGTCTTCAGATACGCTCTGTCCCCGATGCGCAGAAGTTGTCCGTGGAAAGTAGTCCCTCACTCAGGTGTCGACTGCGCTCTGAGCATGAGCTCCCCTGACCGTGCTGACTGGGAGTCGAGATGCAGTGTTTACAGTGTTGGAGAGAAACCAAGATGTGGGTCATGAGTGGAAGAGTAAATGGTGGAAGATGAGGGTCAAAGTCAGAATTACAAGTTTTTCCTGTAACTAGATAAAAAATAATGTGTATATCTACATGTGGAAAAATATATACGTGCAGATGGATAGCGATATATCCGTAATGGACTCAATTCAGAGCATAAAAACTGAAGACGCTTGCCTTCAAATGTGGCTGAGCAGAAAATGTTTTATATTTTATAAATCTTTTTGATTTAGTATTTAAGTTCTATAATGTCTAAAAATAAAGGCATTCTGGAAAATTACTGAGTGATAGTGGTGTACAAGCTGTGACTATCAAGTAAAAAACTTGTGATTTTGAAGGGAATGACAGAGGGGTGTTTCCCTTAAGGGACGAAAAGAGTAATTTCATTCTGCCTTACTAGCGAACATCAGCCTTTTCAGGATAACTAGTTTTTTGGGCTGCATTAGAAAGAAAAATATAATCAAATTTGTTATTCTTGTACAAGAGGTAAAGAAATCTTAATACTTAGATTTATGAATGTTAAGGAAACAATATGAAAGCTTAAAATTTATTTCACTAATATATATAAGTTCACAACCATGAACAGACACAGAAAACAGCAGTATATACAGACTTTCATTACTTACAGTACATTACAGTAGATAATAGAGCATTTTATAAACACTTCAGTATTGGGTTAAAATCTTTCTAGGGATAGCTAATCCTAGTCCGCAGAAATCTAACTTGCAGAAGCCCCCAGACCTACTCCTAGCAGGATGCGAGAGGGCTTTCACCGTTGCTCCCACGTGCTTGAAAATATTTGTCTCTTACAAATGAAAGGAACCACAGCAACTGCTAAGTGAACACTGTATTCCAGGAAAGCTTAGTGTTATTAAATCTGGGTTTTCTGTGATTTTTAAATCGCAATTAATCATATTTTTTAAAGAAAGAAAGCAATTTAAATATAACTGTTTACTTTGACCTTAGATGAATTTTTATAACGAAAGTGAAACTCACTCCATTTCTTATTTTCCTTTTTGCAAAAGTGTGAGGCACTCAGAAGCCTGGTGCTGTATGCCTCTTCACCCACGTTTATCCTGGCTCTCCTACTTCTGCATCCACACGCAACCTGTGATGCGGACGTTAGGATTATGTGAACACTGCTGGTTTCCTTCAGCATTCTTATTATAATGGGATTTCACAAGGTGCAGAATGCCTACTGAATGTTCATGAGGAAAGGTGGGTGGGGTGGGGTGTATCTAGGCAAACACTCCTGGTTGCTGGCTCCCACTACACTACGGTGGTGCTACAGAAACCACCCATTCCACATAGAATCTAACTCCTGATTTGTGGCTCTTCATTGTTACAGAATATATCCTTAGGTATTTATTTTCCTTTCTTCTATCAGATTTACTTTAAAAGCCCTTGATGAACTAGTAAAATATTTAGCTGCTTTTCTTAACCATACAACTCTGACCATTCATAGAATTTTAAAATTGCATTCGATGCTAGGATTAGAACTCTAACTAGAGACTCAATGATTTGTTATGGTTCTATGAGCCATGTTTCAGCTTATTAATATTCTCAACAATCCGCAAATTTGATTGTGTCCTACCAGAATAAGTTTAACCAGTTTTATTATCTAAAATGCTTATTAGGTACCCCCTTCCCCAAAAGTGATAATGGAATCAAAGTAAGGATTTAATCTTTAAAAACACCTATAATTCCAAGTTTCTTTGACCAGTCTCCAAAATCCTTTCAGATTTATAACTCCTTTCAGAGTGTTTAGAAAAATCACAGAAAGAACTATCTTTTAAAAGACAGGTAAGAAGTGACCTAAGTAAAGCTAGTTACGGTTACAGGAGATCATGTGAAAGTGTCTGGATGGGGCAGCGGACATCCAAGCAGAGGCTGAGAGGGTGGACTGGCTCCAGGGCCGCACCGCACACAGTGTGCACCTCACTCGCACTTACAGGCCCTCACCCAAAATACTCAAGACATCTTAAAATTTTATTTTTCAAGAATTTAAACAATAATTTAAGTTTTAGGCAGGTAAGTTCTTAGTGGGATGTGATCTTTTAGGTAAAAGGAATTTACGCTGGGATATCCTCAACTGTCAGACTCTTTTCTTTATATCCCTGAAGGCCATGCTCCTCAACTTTGTGCGATGGCTAGAGCTGGCTTCTTACAAGGAAATGAAGACACAAACTTCTGTATCACAATGAGTTACCATGAATAACAACTGTGGTCCATGACAGATAGCAGTAATTACACTGTATGGCTACATTCCAAAGATACACCACAGTAAATACTTGGTATTTGTACAGCTCAAAGCACTTCTTACAGAGTTTTGGTTAATTTGATTTTAATCAACAAATGGTTCTTCGGCACTGGGACTGCTCTAGGCGCTGTAGGGTACACAACTAGCTGTGTTTTATCCTCTCAATCCAGCCGTGAGGTAGGTTTGCTAAAGCTGTACCGTCACTAAGCATCTTCTGTCCTGCTCCCCAGAACAGGTAACATCACCAGATCCCAGCAGCAGACGTCTCCAAACACTTGTAGGAAAAATAAAGTTGGACTGAAATTTTTAGCATCTTTGCCTTTTTTTAAACATAAGTTTTACAAGATAATACATTTTTACAATTACCTGATGTGGCTACAACTTTGAATCTTGGCAAAAAGCAAATGTGAACTTGCGTTATAATTAATTTTGCTGTGTTGCTTGCATCTCAGATTCTCATTTTTGGCAAGTACAACAGGTTAAGGGTTCTGTCTAGTGTTCCTCCTGTGAATATGATGATCTCAAAGCCAGTATTCCTCCATAAGCAGGGTCATCGTCCTCTGAGGGCAGCAGCGTAGCCTCTGGGAAAGGAGCCTTTCGGGATCCAGAACTCCAGGGGGCCGTCCAGTATGGGGGAAGCGTCATAACAAAGCATTTTCCCAACATTGATTAAAGGAGAGTGGGATGTTTCTCTAATTTTACCGATGGGGACTATACATAAACACATTTAAATTTAATTACAACAATAATATTTTGAGTATGAAATATAGAATCTTATAATAAGAACATAATCTGTAAATTATAACCAATTTTAAATAGCAAAGTTTAACAATAAAGCTACTTCAGTGCTTGAATTAGAAATAAACAGTAAAACATCTGTATTAGTAATTAATAGTGTAATTGATATTTGTTTATATTTTATCTTTAGTATTAACCAAAGGAGTGGGATTTAGCCAGGACTGCACTTTTTAAAAGTAATATATATTTTTATTTATTTTACAAAAGAAAAAAAAAGACATACTCCCTCGATAAAATTCCAGATCTTACTCTGTAAAATACCCATGCACGAGTTCGTATTGCAGTCATGTAATTTTAGACGGCTCGGCAGGCGCGCACTGTCATAGAGAGGGGCTAGCTATGGCTTCCACAGCGTCAATGAGGTGCAAGGCCAGACTGTACTGTCCGTGGTTTTCTGGTAAAAGCTCAATTACTTTATGGACTAGGTTAGCTGTGGTTGCAATTGGCACTTCTGTGTTTTGAAGATCCTGGGGGTCCTGCAAATGGGACACAAAAGGAACCCATCAGTTATCTACAAGTAAACAACAGTTGAATTGTTACCAACTTAAGAGTTATCAGGATGGTTATTTCCCAATAAAAAATGCTTTTCTTCTGAACTAAGTAAATTAAACATATAATTTAAATTTTCTCCTTAACTGTTATTAAATATACATTTGAGAAAACATCCACTGACCTTCTGATTTGTCTCATTCTACTCTACTTACCATCGCCTTCAGCCAGGTACAGAGTGTGGGTGGGAGGCTGGCAAGCAGCTCCATTCCTTCTTTCGTCTGGGTGTGGAAGAGCGCATAAGCCAGCCTCTGCCCTGTCAGCACCAGCAGCTGAGAGGCCAGGACCTCTTTGTCCTGGACCTGGAGAATGGCCTGAGGAAACGCACATGGACAAATAGACTGTAAGAGCTCACAGATCAGTGACTCCACAGAAGGCGCTGCCAGCAAAGAGATGCTAGTGCATTTTTGAGCTATGCCATGTATACAAACAAAATAAAGTCCAAATCAAACAGCATTTATAACCCAAATTTCTGCCATCATCTTAATTTCTTTTTCTCTTACCACCTGATTTTTAATTCAGTATGACTACATGAGTAATTTCCAAGCTTTTGGCAAAGAAAGGAAACTATATTAAATCACATCATGACTGCTCAAGACTCTCTAATGGCTTCTGAATGCACTTTGAATAACCGTGGGCTAGGAGACCTTCTATGATCTGGCCTCCGCCAGCCTCTCCACCTCATCTCATCTTTCTTCACTCCTTGCTAACTGTATGGTCAGCCATGCTGGCCCTTCTGGCCAGGATCTCATCAAGCTAGTCCTCGCCTCAGGGCCTTGGTACTTCTCGATATTTCTGCCTTGTGCACTGTTCCCCCAGTTTTCTGAGTGGCTGGCTGCTGCTTTTCCTTGGGGCTCACCTCTGACACCCTGTTGTAAAAGCTCCTGTTTATTCACACAATCCTGTTCATTTTCTTCACAGTATTTATCACTCAGTAGAAAACAGCAGACTTTTCTGCCCCACCAGCAGACTATCAGGTCCGTGAGGAAGGAACCATATCTGTTTTGTTGACTGCTCTGACCCCGTGCACAGAACAGGCCTGGCACCCTGCAGAGTTTACTATAAACATTGACCAGAAACAGGAATTTGACTCTAGTTTTATATTTTAATATTCTGTTGTTCTATTTTTGTGCATAGAGATTCAAAGGAAAAGCAACAAGCTATACTGGAGACTTGACTGATTTTTCACTCTCGCTATCAATTTCATCCCTCGCGCCCAGTGACACTCCTGGGGTGATGATTACCTCTTCTCCTAGGTGGTCCACTCCGTGGTTGTAGAGTTCCCCCACATAATGCCTTCTAACGACATCCTCACTGACTTGAAGGTGATGGGCCAGATCCACGGCCAGAAGCGGCCAATCTTGGTCTTTCCCGAAAGGAGCGGCCGGTGCCTCTTCCGGGGAATCTTTGTCCTTTGCAACTGAATGTTGAGCCTGGACAGCTGCACTAACAACTTTCAGCAAGAACTTGAAAATGGAGAAGAGACACAACAACGTCTTGTTAATATGTTTATTAAAAAATATCTAATTCAGGGGCGGGCCCCGTGGCTGAGTGGTTAAGTTTGTGCACTCCACTTCAGTGGCCCAGGGTTTCGCCGGTTCGGATCCTGGGCATGGACCTAGCACCGCTCATCAGGCCATGCTGAGGCAGTGTCCCACATGCCACAACTAGAAGGAACTGCAACTAGAATATCCAACTATGTACTGGGGGGTTTTGGGGAGGAGAAGGAAAAAAAAAAAGATTGGCAACAGATGTTAGCTTTGGTGCCAATCTTAAAACTAATTCAAAGCAGTTTTTGGCTTTTCTGTCAATTAGAGTAGCTTTCCATTAAAATTGTTTAATTATGAAAAAAGAACACATAATTTAAAAGGAAACTAGCTCTCAAGAACACCTTATAAGTGGTCATCCTTTAAAGGTTAGCTAGATTTTTGCTTTACAATTTTTCCAAGAAAGAAAACTCGGTAACTAATTTACCTGTTGTCGTACAGAAATAAAATTTGGATCCATTTCCCCACTAGGTAATAACTGAATTGAAGTTAGATCCTTGAAAAATGCATTTTTCCCCTAAAAAGAAAGAAGAGACCAAGAAAACTGATGAGTATGGATTATTATTAAAGGAAGAGGGGAAGGGAAAAAACTAAGTCATTTAATCAAGAATATCTCATGGTTGATTTTTTTTCTCCTTGAACAATAACATTTAAGTATTTTATTCACTTAATTTATAACAACTATCCAGTACGTAGTAGGCATGCTGTAAGGTGGTCCCCAGTGAGCCCCTCTGGCAGTCATGCCTGTGGAATCTCTGTCCCTTGAGTGTAATTTCATAGCTGGTGAGTCACTGCTAGCAAACAGAATTAGGCAGAGATGAGAGCAGGTCACTTTTAAGTTACAGAAGGACTGTGGCTTCTGCTCCAGGTACTCATCCTCTCACTCGTGCTGAGGGAAGACAGCTGCCATGCTGTGAGCTGCCCTATGGAGAGGTGCAGGTGGCAAGGAACGGACTCCTGCCAATAATCACGTAAGCTTGGAAGTGGATTCCCCTGTCCCCACCCCACTTGAGCCTTGAGATGAGACCACAGCCTTGGCCAACACCCTAACTGCAGACTCATGAGAGACTTTGAGCAGAGACACATAGATAAGAGGAACCCAGATTCCTGACCCACAAAAATGATAAATATTAGTTGTTTTCAGCTACTAAGTTGTGAGATAATTTGTTATGCAATAAAGATAGCTAATACATAGTGCGTACTCTGAATCCTCTCAAAAACACGTGTTGAACTGTTTAAAAACACCTTGTTTAAGAGAACAGATGTGTGTATGAATAGCCAAAACAGAATATCAGGAAATAGGATTTCCGAAGTTCCTTGGAGGGAAATGTAATACAAAGCAAAGAGCACTGGCCTCTAAGTTGGAAGACCCAGGTTCTAGTCCCAGGTCCACCACTTCCAACCAGGTTACCTTGGACAAAGGACCCCACCATCCCGGCTCCTGTTTTTTCACCTGCAAACAAATCATCCCAGATATCTTCTAAGGTACTTTCTAGACCTAATCACCTATGAGGGTAGTCATCTACTGAGTGGCCAACTAGGTAAAGCTACTCATCCTTTAGTGATGAGAAACAGCAGATTTCCTAGGGCAACCCAGTGCATTGTGGGCATCACCATTTGAAAGTTTTTCCATGCATTCACCCACAATCTATTTCTCTGTAGCTTCCACCTGGTAATCTTAGATATAAGCGTCCATTTTACATGAGGGCCTCTGAGGTGGAGAGTATGTGTGCACATCTATAATAGTACCATTTATTATTTACTGTGTTCCAGGCTTCGCTAAGCACTTCATGTTGAGTATGTCATTCAACGCTCAGAACTACCATGAGGAAGGCACTGGAATCATGACTTCTGAATGAGAAAGGCTGAGAGAAACTAAACTAAACACCACCGGCAGAGCTGGGATTCTGTTTCACTAGCCAAACGGCACTGCGTCTCTATTTACATAAGAGAGGCACATGACTGTCTCAGGTCACGCCAGCATGACATGGGTTGGGACTAACATCCTTGCTGTGCTTATCCAAGTCTGGACATGTTCTGGTTTCACAAACTCCCTTTTCGAGGGGAGTACTGAACTAGGTAGTTTATTTTGGTTTTTCTTAAAAAAAAAAAAAACCTAACTTTTAAGTACTCTCCTTTTACAATCTCAAACGAAAGATATAATTCATTCAAAATCTGTATTTACAAATATAAATATTATCTGTTATTTTATTAGGAAGATGAAAATTTGTCACCAGACTTCTAGTCTGCCTTTAAACCGTCGGGATCTAAATGTTAACATGAATTTCTTGAAACATACAGTATTCTGCTTCTATTTACTCTCAAAATCAACATGTCTAAAATCATTCTGAATGGGCTTCCTTGTAAATGGCCTGCCCAGTCTCGCCAGCTTGAGTTGAATTGAATTTTACCCGCTCCCATCTCCTCCAGCACTAAACCCAGACTGTCATTAGGTCCCTGATTCCTCCCAATCCCTCCATGATTTTAATCGCTTCTCCCCAGTCCATATCCTCATCAACTCCTGACTTGCAATGGTCTCCAAAACCCTCCTCACTTATATCCACTCATCTCTTCCGCATACTGTGGCCATACAACTTTTCTTTAGCATCTTCATTATAACTACATCACTCACGGACTGGGCTCCTGTTCTATGTGCCAGGCATGGCACCAGACACGGGAACATAGGGAAGAGGTGACGAGTTCAGGTAATGTAGACAAAGATTTCGAAGAGAAGGTGACACTTAAGTGATAAATAAATAGGAGTTGGACATAGAAAGTAGTTGTCTGTGAAAATGGAACAATATAAACAAGACACGAAATGATGCAAATGACTGCCTTTGCCGAGGGAGGGACGGTAGCTAACAGTGGCTGCAGCACAGGGTGGAGAGGAACGGAAGGCAGGCAGGAAAGGTAGTTACGGCTGAGGGGAGCCTCCCTCCTCTGGCTCCAGGTTTCCGTGCGGCAGGGCTTCTGTGAGAAGAGCATCCTGCCCCACCCCTCCCTCACTGCTCCCCAAAATGGACTGGGGAATTTGGGAGGAGCTGGGCATTCTCAACAGCACCTGCTTTCCTTCTCCAGGGCCAGGACCCTTCAGGTGTCCCGCTGTGCCCTGGCTGTGCAAGTCTCTCACATAAGGGTAAGAGCTGTGTTCTCCCACCTGGCTTCTGTCAGTAAAAAGCTCAGTAATACAGCTGACCAACTGTCTGAATTTTAATTTTAATCTCTGTCTGAATCCTACGTCTGTCTCTCATTTGGCACCTGAGTGGGAAAGAAATGGGTTTTATGAATTGGCATGGAACTAATATGATTAAGTCTGTGTTTTGGAAAGAAAACTCTGGCAGCATGGCATTGGATGGAGAGAAACAGGAGGCCGTTGTAATAGCCAAGGGAAAGACAATGAGGCCTGAACTAGGGTTACCGTGATGGAGAGGAACGGACGGATAAGATTTAAGGAAGAACTTACAAGAATGAATTTACAATGAAAGGGGGACATGAAGAAGGGAATTGAGCTAGATAACATCAAGGGTCCTAATTGGTGCCAGTGCACATGTGATGACATCATTCATCAACTAGCTAGCCAGGGTCTTCAGGAGGAACAGCAAATTGAGGTCAAGGGTAGGATAGGGGTGAATATGGAGACAGAGCTTAGGCATGAGGTGTCTGAAGTCCCACAACACATTCAAAGATGTTCTACAGAAATATATGCCTCAAACTTGGGAGAGGTCAGGCCTGGAGATACAAGAGGGAGAAAATGAGTCTGTCCAGGAGAACATGCAGAATGAGAAGGGTGGGCAGCTGAGAGGGCAAACCCATGGAATACCAATATTTAAGGTAAATCAGAAGAACAGGGAATCTGAGGGGGAACAGGGAGCAAAGAACCCCACGACAAATAATCCTCCGTAAGTCACAAAAGTACTGAACAATTTCCATTAAGAAAGTGCTGCTGTGCCTGTAAACCCTCAGCTCCACCACGGCTCTGAATCCTTGGAGGTACCTACCTTACTGTCAAAAAGGGAAAGTGGCTTCACAGTCTTCAGAGAGAACCTCATAACCGCGTACAAGATGGAGCAGAGGATGGAATGGTGCTCCACCAGTGGGTAGTGGATGTGTTTCTGTTCAAGGGCCAGTTCCACTATTGAGATTGGTCCTTCGACAGCGAGCCACGCATCCTCAGTATCCAGGACAGGCGCTTGCATTTCATCCCTGCTAACATCTGCCTACAGGTTTTGAGAACAGAAAACTGTGTTCAGAATTAGAGAAAGAATAGCTTGCAAATATCTTAATGAGTCTACCAGCAGCAAAGTGCAAACCCATATTTCTTCCCATCCCAAATTATAATAAAAAAGGTAAAATCTAATTCCAATAAGAATCTAATAAGAAACATCGCTATTTTTTAGGCTTAACTCAAAACTTAGAAATGAATCAATGAAAAGCAATCTCTTTCTATAGTCCTTTCTTAAGTCCAATGATTTTCAGAATATTTAATTTCTAGAGACAGTTCAGAATGAAAATATATTTCTTTTACCTCCATTAAAGTCTGAAGAAGATCCAAGCAGCAGCCAAGGAAAGATGTCACCGCTGTGTCACTCATCCCCACATCCTGGTTTTAAAAAGGAACATAATTAGCTCCTGCCAGCAAAACTGCTACAGTTACTCTCAGAAAAATAAAGAACAGAACAGGACACACCTATTCAACTGACTTCCCACAAAGAATAGACAGCAAGAATTTGAAAGTCAAGGCATTAGTACATTTTAATTCCTTTCTTTAGACTTAACAGATTTTAAAATTAGACTTTAAAAAGGATTGTACTACTATGAAGTTTCAAAAATCGGTGTTCTCTGTGTATTGTAAAGACACGGTGCCATCAGTTACCACAGAGGGCGGCACTGGCGCTCACTGTCCAGCTTGCTGAGGCCAGGCGTGTGCATGAAGATACACACACGCGAGAGGCCAACCAAAAAAGTTCTCAGAAAACTGGTCTAGCTTCAGAGCGTCTTTTAGGGACTTAACTGAACCCTCTGAACAAAACTAGAACCCTCAAGCCTGTGAACGAAATACCAGACTAATGCTGTGGGCAACAGGTCGTTCCTGTTGACTCCCTTTAGGGCCTGCCAAGAGACTACTGCATTCACATAGTCTTTTTCAAACTAACAACCAATACAATCCCTGAAGTAAACAATTCAGAGTGTGCGTATAACTGGTCATAGAGCCATTCTTAAGACTGTAACAGAAGAATTCTTCAACAAAGGTGATTTTTGGGAACTAAAGGCCTATAATGGCTGGATTCGTGTGTCCCAGTATTTCTTAAGATATTTGTAATAAGAATATTTCAAAGTTTTGAGCAAAAGCTGGCACTATTAATCACTGGCCTCAAATACAAGCCCCAGTATCCATGGACCGGAATATTATTTAAGACTATTTGTACAATGGTTATTACATTTAAGTAGATTAAACTCACTACTCATATGAATCTACTTCAATTTGACGTTGGATGCTTCCACTATAAATCCCTAATCCAAAGTACAGCAAACATGTGCAGCCAGGGCAGCATGCTCACCTCCTGTCCTCTGTCCAAAGTTGAAGACGGCTTGAGAAAACTTAAACATTCTATCTGACAATCTGGAAAGGTAAATTAACATTGGCCATAGTTCATGACCAGTTTCCTTAATATAGTATTCTCTTTCCATTTTTCTTATCTCATGATGTGTCATCAAAATGGTACAAGGCAAAGTTCACTCCTCCAGTTAATAAGATACCACATAAAGTGCAGGATTAACTACTAGACATCTAGTTCAGGGAATGCACTTACCCTTCGGCATAATCTATCCTTTGGTGATTTTCCAACCTAAGACAAAGGACAGAAAACGCTGTATTTATTTAGTAATTTATATAAAAAGGCATTACTATGGTACAAATAGTAAAAAGTAACCAAATTTTAAAAACATAAATGCAGCTATAAAACCGTGGCAACCTTTCATCCATTAAATTTTAGTTCTACTCATTTATAACACAACGCAACTAATTCTATGGGGGAACCTAAAAATATATTATGAAAAGTATGCCACACTGGACTTACAAATAATCCTTTTCAAAAATAAATATTCTCAAACTATTAAATATGAACAACTTTAAAAATCTGGTCCTTACTTTGTATAATCAAAGAACTGTTTTGCCTTAAAACTCAGAACCAAACTCAAGGTTCTAAATAAACAGCAGCTAAGAATTTTGCTTGTTGATAAAGATCCACAATTTTAAAAGGTCAGAACGAAAAAAAGACAATCTAAAGCAGACATAAGACATATTCCTAGCTCAGAAAATCAATTGATTTCCTTGATTCAATCAGTACTTAATAAGAGTCTACTGTCAAGTTTATATAAGGTAATAAGTGGGAGATAAAAGTTCTGCCCTTCAGCAATGTGACTTGTTAAGACAAGAACTCACAGGGGACAGTGACAGTGGAGGAAGGGAGTCCAGTACAAAGGACTCCTCACCTCATTAGCCCCTGCTGAGATGACTGCACCCGCCTTCCAACACCCAAGCTTGGCCCATCCCAATTCCAACATATTACACCCTCTTGCCAGAATCATTTTTTAAAATGCAAATCTGGACATATTCCTCTGCTTAAAACTGCTCCACTGTCTTCAAGATAAACTAACAGCTGCCATTTACTGAGCCCTCACCATAAGTGCCAGGCCAAGCATATGTGCTAGGCAGTTTACACATAGGATTAGAAAATAATTAGAAAATCCAAAAGTTAGTAGAAAACCCCAAACATGCAGCCTCCACAGGAAACTCTTCCTGCTCCTTCCCACAGCCTGTGCTCCAGCAGTACGAAGCTTCTAGCAGCTCTCTGAGTCCAACACCCTGCCTCACATCTCCAGGACTTTCTGCGGAGGGCGCTTCTGCTCAGCCCTTTTCACTGGTTCACACGCACTTCTCCTCCCTATCGGCTTTTAGACTGTGCGTTCTCTGAGGGCAGGACCGTGCCTGTTATCTCTGCAACCACAGAACCTGGCACAGTCCTTGGCACATAAGGAATGCTTATTATAATAAACACTGAGTGAACAAACGATCATAAACCCTCTGCTTCCTAGTTCAGGCCTGTTCAAACCCAAATCCCAGTTGCGAGGATCATGTGACCATGATGTGAGAACACTGTAAAACTGTAAACAGTAACACACCCATAAAGGCTCTGCGTTATTCTCGCAAAAGACGGGCGGTCGGAGGGGAAGCAGAAGGGAATGACATCATAGAGGCCAGAAGGATGAGTTTCAAGAAAGAAGCAGTTAAGTGGACAAGGAAGACAAGCACACAGGAAAGAACAGTTAGATTTAACTAGAAAGAAATGTTACCCTTAACGTTAAAGAAAGCATTTCAGAGGAGCAGTGGCCTAAAGTGGCTCTGAGCTGTAGTGCTGGTCATGGTTTAGGAATGTCCATCTCTGTGCATTTAAAAGAACGTGCTGTCGCTATGGTGGCAGTTCTCCTGACATCCACCAAACTGATGCCAGATTAACCTACATTCCCGACTGGCCTGCAGAACATCGTGACAAGGCCCCAGCCGCGCTGCTTGAGGCCAGCAGGCTACTCTCACTAGGAGCAGCTCCCACTCCCACCAGCCGAGTCCTGTGCTTACTTGTTTGTTCCCAAATCTACTTATTCTACTTATGCTGCTTGCACCTGTCATTGTAATTATGTAATTTAATTTAATACCTGATGAAATACAAATAAAAAAAAGGAGCTGTTCATATGAATTTTATGTTGAATGCTTTAAAAAGATTTATGGAGAAGAGTGGCTAACCGCTAAGTCTACTGGATTAGATAGAGAGGAAACAACTACAAAGATTAGGGGATGAATTATAAAAATCTAAAGATTTTACCCACAGATTCATCACGACTTCAAAGAAACAGGATATACAAATCACAGGCAGTGCATTATGGGTGAGGTTGATGTCAGAAAATCAAAACAGAACTGCCATCAAACCCATTCAAAGAAAACGTCTTGGCCTTATGTCCAAAGATTGGTGAGTAAGTGCACACTGTATGTTTTAACTTAAAATAAAATGCAAGTCCTTGCTTGAATCAACCTCCAGTCCTAACCTCTTGGGTTTCGAGGCTTTTACAGTATATTACTCTCTTTCGAGGATTGGGGCTCTTCTTCAAGTCATCCAAATGCCAGCACTGGAAATTACATTTAATCGAGCACGAGTAAAACGAAACATCAAATGAAAAAGGGTCTAACAAGGCCCAGTGTAAACAATCTTTCTAACATCAGTCAATTACTTAAGGGAACCAAATAAACAAGAAGTCAGTACATGGAATTTAAAATTGCCTTACCTTATCCATCAAGTACGTAGCAGCTGAAAACCTTTTAACCAAGAATGTGTTCCACATCATCAGCGCAATGCCTATGAGCAAGTCAAGGCAAAGCAGTAAGTAGAATGTGTGTACTTCCACTTTCATCAGACATAAATTACTGTCTTCCTTAAGCTTATAAAACTACATGGGCTAGTTATTTAGATATCATTTCTTATATCTTATGTAATATTTATAAAATTAATTAAAAACCTTTATCTTTAATAAGTATCAGAACTGGGCTGCATAAGAGGATATTCAAATGGCCAATAAGCACAAGAAAAGACTGATATTTTTTCAAAATCATCAGTTTTGAGAGAAATATAAGTTAAAATCACAAAGAGATATCATTACACAACCAACAGAAAGGCTAACTTTCTTTTTTTAATGAAAATACCAAGTGTTGGCAATGACACAGAAACAACTGGAATGCTCATACATTGCTGGTGGGATAATAAATTGATAAGACTACTCGGAAAACGGTGTGGAAGTGTCTACTAGAGCTAAATATGTGTGTACCCTGTGACCCAGCAGTTCTGCAGAAATGGATAAAAAGGTGTGTTCAACAGCACTGAGAGCAGCTTCAGTCATTGTAGGCCAACACTAGAAACAACCCGATGTCCACCAAATGATTTTTTTCATGTGAAACATCTTTTTCATATGTAGTAATTATTATTACCACATAGCTGCTTCCGTGTCTAGGAGTGACACAGGCTTCAAAGGCTGTGAAGAAGCCAGGATGCTTCCTCAATGTACAAATGGCTACAGCTCTAACTGGGAGAAATCCTAGCCTGAAGTCAGAAGGTAATTTAATTTTAACAATAAGGACAGGACACTCTAGAGACCATATTTTACAAATGAACCCCTTTAAATGTTTTTTTTTCTTTGAAGAAGGTAAAATCTAAGAGACGAATAAATAAAATAATTTTCAAGTTCCCTTCAAGTAAAATGAAACATTTTAGAACTCCTGCAATCTGACTTTATTCCACCTGCAGGAAGGTGGTGCAGGCGAAGAATTCACCACACAGACATCAAGGCGATCCCCCTCCTACCCGGCCCAACACCTAGTCTCACCACTTAGTCGTCTTACTAAGTTGAGGTGCTGAGCTCCTCCACTAATTCCTGAAGGGGAACCCATCAATCTATTAAATGGAACCAACAACCTGTTTACAATTTTTCAACAACAATTTGTAACATTCTTGCAAGGAGACAGCGGCAGTCCCCATGGGATGGCAGCCAATGGAGAAGATGCACATTTACTACAAGAAGCACAAGGCAGTTTCCGGGGTACAGTATTATCAGGTTCCGGCTCCTGGACTTTTTCATCAGGAATTGTAGTCCTAAGCAGCCCATCCCTCTTTCCTTATCTACCTGTGAACTAAAGGTGGAATCACTGATTCGTGCAGAATATTCTCCTGACTCACACCTAGGAACACTCGTCAGCTTGGGAAACTGATGGGTGGGGACGGAGGTGATCATTACTGCCCCCCGCCCCCTTCTGGAGAGCGTTCCTCCAAACCGTTGAAACAGCCAGCACCTTGCATATGGCAATACACAGTCATGTGGCAGGTGGCGGGACCAAATGAAAAAATTAACAGGAGGTGAATTTAAAGATCCGTGCCTCTTTTGAATCAACCAGTCCTGTTTGTAACACCTGTTTACTCACCATTCTGAACATGTGCATTGAGAATGTGCTTCAGGTGTTCTATTGACCTAACAAAAAAACGTGCTTCCTTACATACAGGGAGAAAAAAAGAAAGAAAGAAAAAAAAGCGTATCATTTAATAGGCGTTTCACATACAAACGGAGAATTCTCACATAAATGTCTGTATAAAGCTACCCAAGAATGTTGTGATAAGAACATGGAATTATTAGGAAAAAGTAATTTTTTATAAGATAATGTCAATTGTCTGTCTTAAATTCACATTATCTATACAGTGATTGATTCCTAGAAACCCCCAGGTCATATATGCTGACATCTGGATTCACAATTTACTGTGGTTTGTACAACACAGTAGTGTTCTCTCCAAAAAATACTTGAATTCACACAGATTTGACAATAATCGGTTAACTTCTTTGCAAATATCATTCATTCATTCATTCCTCAACAAATATTTATTAAGCATCTACCATGCACGAGGTACCCGGGATACTGTGATGAACAAAACAGACCCAACCCTTGCCCTCACCAAGGTTACATTCTAGTGAGGTAGCTAGAGAATAAATATGTAAGTAAACTGTGTGCTATGTTAGTGTAAGTGCCAAGGAGAAAGCAGTGAAAGGAAATATGAAATACCAGAGGGATGTTTGAATTTCAACTCTTCCTGATCAAGGTGGTTGACATATTAAAATTCAAATACAGTATGTAAAACTGATCAAATTATCCAGGTCTTGGCTAAATAACTTTGTGGCCTGTACAAAGATTAAACGCATCCCCTGTGCCAACATATACTGGTGTTGGAAACTCCCCAAAGGGAACTTCAGTTGGTTTGAGCATAATAAGCTGTGTGAGTAAAATGGCGGGATTGGGACAGGGGTTGGGTGAGGCAAGGAGATAAATATTTAACAGGAAAAAATAACAAACAAGAAAAATGGCCACTTATTCTAAATGTAAACAATCCTAATAATAGATGATGATAACACTAATTAAAATTCCAGATACTATGCATGCATCCTTCGAAATAGCTAGTGCTATATATCCCTCATTTACTTTAAGGAGAAAATTGAGAGCAGAGGGATCAGAAACGCTGCTAAAGGTCACACAGCTAATAAGCAGTGGCAAGGAGCTTGAGCTCAGCTCTGTCTGTGTCCACAATGCAAACAGCCTTTGGTTTACAAATGAATGCTGTAAAATAAGAGTTTTTTCCTTAAATATCACTTTCTTAGACCTGAATCTGGAATTAATTTACTCAGATTTTAGAAATTATTATGTCCTTGTTCAAGTCCTAACATTCTTTTTTCATGTAGGAAGAATACATAGAGGTCTTTCATGTAGGAGAAATAAGTAGGCTCTCTTTAAGTAGAGAGCCGAATTACGACTACCACTGAGGCTGGAGGGAAGTCAACTGAAGAGGGTTCCCCATGCTAAAGTCACTTACTGTTACTGTCTTCTTTTAATATGTAAATAATTACTTTTTTTTTTTTGGAGGAAGGAAAAGTATTGTTACCGTTAATCTATGAGGATGAATTAGTTCACCAGTGAGATTATTCTTCAAGCGTGCAACCTGATAATCTAAGGACAATAAAGGGAAGAATTTTGATTTGAGAGGGATGATCTCCCAGGGCACTGACTAGGGAGGCCTACGTGAAGGACTTACTGGCAAAGAGTTTGTTTTGCCATCATGTTTTTACATCTTAGGTGATCCTGCCATCAATCTTGAAGGGCTGGCACCTTCATCATTAAAAAGCGGTGGGGGTGGGGCTGGCCCCGTGGCGGAGTGGTTAAATTCTCACGCTCTGCTGCAGGCGGCCCAGTGTTTCGTTGGTTCGAATCCTGGGCGCGGACATGGCACTGCTCGTCAAACCATGCTGAGGCGGCGTCCCAGAAGGACCCACAATGAGGAATATACAACTGTGTACTGGGGGGCTTTGGGGAGAAAAAGGAAAAAAATAAAATCTTAAAAAAAAAAAAAAGTGGTGGAGGGAGCTGGCCTCCTCGACTAGTGGCTAAGTTTGGCACACTCTGGGAGCTGGCCTCCTCGACTAGTGGCTAAGTTTGGCACACTCTGCTTCCATAGCCTGGGTTCACAGGTTTGGATCCCCAGCGCAGACCTACATCACTTGTCAGCCATGGTGGCAGTGGCAACCCACATACAAAATAGAGCAAGACTGGCATAGATGTTAGCTCAGGGCTAATCTTCCTCAAGCAAAAAACAAAAACAGGAAGTTGGGCAACAGATGTTAGCTCAGGGCTAATCTTCCTTAGCAAAAAACAAAAACAAAAACAAAAACACCAACCCGGTAGAGAGAGAAAAAAGCAGGTTCAGAGATTCAGTGACTGGCCCAAACCCACACTTTTGTTCAGAAATTCGTCTGGGACCCAAATCCAGGTCCCCTGCTCCCAGCCTGGGCCTTCTCCTTGCACTGCTTCCTGACTGTGAATGCCCTGGGAGAAAGTGTGGTTACCAAAAGAGGAAGAAAACGATGCCCATGCAGAGGCGAGAGGGCAACAACGCTAACCCTGGACTAGAGTCAGCCCTGCAGGCAATACGGCTTTCTTGATTCTTCTTCGGAGACAAATGTAAGAGAAGTGACGAACCCATACAGGCCTGTCTTAACAATCAGACATGGGTTGGCGTCAGATCTTTCCTCAGGCTTTTATCATGAAGACTAGAATATGAGGAATTTTCTGACGGTAGGCGCTGTCTCATACAGGAACTCAAAAGGAAATAAAAAATACACTTCTTACAATCTAACTAGGAGGAGGGCAAAACACACTGTGTTATACACAGAGAAACCTAGGCTGAAATCCCGGCCCAGCTGCTGACGCAGCCGAGTCCTTAGGGAAGGCACTTGGAGAGGCCCTAGCACAGCTCCTAGTATCCGGACATCCCACAGGGGAACAACCCGGTGTTTATAACAAGTCATTGCATTAAACTGTCTCACGTATGCATAGCATGAGCACAGACACAGAATTAACACGAAAGAGGTAACGAGAAGCTCACCTCTGGGTCTTTATTCCACTGAACAACATACTCCCAACAGCAATGTGCGCGCAGCACGTCTAGCTCCAGGCTGCACGGAAACTGCTCGTAGGCTAAACACAGCAAGTCTGCAAGTCAGAAGAGAGGGAGGGTGTAGTCTTTCCTTACTGACAACAGCCAAATGTCCACTCCGGATTTCACGTTTCTCTGTAGTTAGGTATTACCTGGAATGGCTCCCAGGTCCATCTCTACCTCTGACATCTCAAATAAACCTCTTTTAATACCTTCTTTAGGCTCATCTGGGTTTTCTGTATCTCTTTCTTTATTAGCCAGTTTTAATATTTCAGGGCTGAAGTCCTGTTTAAATATCCACTTGGCTACGGTGTCTGCAATGCCACCTATAGTTTGGAGACAAGAAAGAAAATGAACATTTACAGGGCTTGCCAAAGGGAGCCAATACAGTGAACGATCCGCATCTCCTTGTGAGCAGACTGAAGAGCCACGTTCAGTTTTAAGCCTGGAAGTGATGCCCCAAAGCCACAAGACTCACAGTAGCATTATCACATACCACTCAGCTGGTGAGGGCAAGTGCGCCATCTGATACCTTTACACTCTGGTAGAATGTTAGGTAACTATCAATGAGTATGCATACAGACGTCTATGTACCACAGACCTTCTAGGCCCACAAATTCAAAATATACTTTACCTAACAAAGATGAAGGGGCGAGTACATCTTTAAACACTCTCATTTAAACATCAGTGAGAACAGATGGATTAGCATGATATTTATCTAGGCTTCTTAGGGCAATATTACTTTCAATAGTCAACTAATTTGCCTCTATAGGATATTTATGGCCAAAATTCAGCCATGGCAAAGCTAATCAACAAGAGGATGCTATACCATGTTTCAGTGACCAATACAGTCCAAAAATGTATAAATGCAAACAGAAAACATTCAAGATGAAGAGTCTCATTTACTACCTAAAACAAACTACACATTCTTCTATAATTTACCAAAACTTTTCCTCTTGTTTGGATTCAAATAAAAACCTTTCCACAAAGAGAAGGCTTCACAGTAAAATCACAATCATCAGTGAAAATACAGGAGAGCAGTGTGCTGGGCGATCTAGTTTCTTATGTTTGGCTTCTAAATCATCTGATTACTCTTACTCTGGAAGCAAGCCCCCATTGCTTAGGTTAGTATTAAAATGCTGTTCCTACAGTTTCACCAGGTGGCAGCACAGAGTGCAGTGAATTTACAGCTAAAAATTTTTACAAGTATTATAAATAATGAGAAAATGAGCTAACCAAACAAAAATCGATAAATTCCTGGGTATTTATAAACCCAGAAATACACTCATTCCAGTATCAAATGCCCCACAGGACTGCTGGGAAGAAGAGGGAGTATGCCAAGATGATTCAAGATTTAAGATGCTTATGGTCCTGCAAGATCTAAGCACAGGAACCCCATGACTCCAGGACAGGAAAAAGTGACCCATCAGAAAGGAGGTATAAAGTTCTGTGGAATGAGGAGGAAGAAGAGAAAATCTGCAGTGAGTGGATCATGAGAGGTTTCCTGGAGGAGGCAGCATTTCCGCTGGGCCTTGAAAGATGAGTAAAACTGAGAATCCATGCGTGGGAGAGGCGGGGAAAGGGAAGACGACGGGCTCAGATCCAGAGATGGGGAATCACACAGATGCTTCATCTGAACTCTAAATCTAGCAACAAGCAAGCAAGAAACGGAAAAATGGGTTGGATTCAAAGTCAAAAGTTCTTGGAGAGCAGGCTTAAGAGTTCACACTTTGTTCTAGCAGTCTTCGAACTTCTTAGTCTCTTAAACTCAAGAATTATTGACGACCCCAAAGAACTGGAGCTTGTGAGTTACATTTACCAATATTTATAGTATTAGAAATTAAAACTGAGAAATTTAAAAACTATTATCTCATTTTAAAATAAAAATGAGCCCATTACATGTTAATATTTTATGAAAATAATTATATTTCCCAAAGCAAAAAAACGATATTTAGTGAGAAGAGTGGCACTACACTTCTGCAGCTCTCTTGAACGTCCAGCCTATGTCTGGATTCTCCGATCAGCTTCCGCATCCCATCTCCTGTGATCTGCTGCTTGGGTTGAAATACTAGAGGGAAGTCTGGCCTCAGACAGACAGGAGGCTGGAAAGGGAGGGCTCTGGAGGTGCTCTGACCATTCTCTGAGAAGGGTTGCTGACTCTGCAAGGCGGGGGAAGTTGCTGGGAGCTCCTGAGCAGGGAACGGATAGGATCATACTTTAAGAAGAGTAACTGAGAAGAAGTACGTGGTTGGTTATTTACTCATTTTAAAAATCTGAGTGTATGTCTCTTTCCTTATTCTTTCCCTCATTTCTACTAAAAAAAAAGCCTATATTATATAAATATAGACATATAGATACAAATGCTCAAATAAACTTCAGGTTACCTTTGCCTCCTTCTAAAAGCTTTTTAACAGAAAGCCTCGGGAGTGGCTCAGTCTGCAGTGAGGACACATTGGCGGTCTGCATGTTTGCTTTGCTGTGAAGCAGCGTCTGAAGTATGAGACAATCCTCCAGTTGTTTCAGCAGGAGTTTCCAGTACTCAGTGTCGAGAGAAAGGGCCTCCCAGGAATCTGTGAGGGCCTCCGAATCAGCACCCAAAACTGTCTGGGAAAACTAACAGAGAAGGCACCGGTGATGACTCTGGCAGAGATTCTGAATCAACATTAACTAGAATGAGCTTTTAACTCAAACACTGACGGACAGTCAGGACATATCACAAAGCAACAAACAGATGCTGTTTCACAATTATTACTACTTGGCTGGGTGAAACATAGGAGTCAGGAGTAGACTGGAGATTTAGGGGCAATGATGATGGAGTCTGGACATTTACAAAGGACCTGCAGTAATACACCTGATTCAACCAACGTTCAAGGCTCCAAAAGTTTTCAGGGCCATCCTTGACGACAGCTACAGCTTTTTCTATCTGGACCAAGATACGGCTATTTTTTCAGAATGCACTGGCTAACATAAAATATGTGTCTCAAATTTCTTCTCTCTCCATTACTATAAACATCTTAAGCTAGTGATATTAAATTTAGCCTGCAAACTGAGACTGACAACGCTGAGTGAATCTCTACAGACCCATTTAAGCGTCTCCTCCACTTTAATGCAATAGCTCCCTGGTAAAAACGATGTGATCTACCAGAAGATATAAGGGATGTTAGTCTTTTTGTTTTTTTTTTTAAATAAACTTGTGTCTTCAAGAGATGAAAAACCACAGAACAAAGGTCAATGGGAAACTTTCATTTGAGTTATTCAATGCCACATGCCAAAAACAATCTATGCTTATAAAAGGAAGTTATAAATATAATGGTAGAACTTTAGAGCCAGAAAAAACGTGAGAAATAATGCAGTCTAACCCTGCTCAATTTTGCATGAGGAAACAGACTCATTTGAAGGGGCTCACCGCAAATCAGCAGCTATTGGCAGAGAGCCAGATCTCTGTACTCCAACTCCAGTTTTCCTCTTAGGCCCTGTGGCGACTGCTAAATTCAAGTAGCATGTTGTCTGAGTAAGCAAATTAAGGGCAGCACCCTTCCCCCCGAGAAAGACAAACAAGAACCTGATGGACACACACGTCAAATTCTAGATGCTCCACAACACTACAGGCAATGTCGCCCCAGAAACGGAGCAGCAGTCCCTTAGCCACCTGGAAAGATCCAGATCAAAGCTGCCCCCTTGCCCACTTACCTTTTTCTCCGTCATGTTGTTGGATATCTGTGCGGCCACAGAATGCCCAACATGCGCGGATAACAGAGCAGCTCCGTTGTTCTCAGACTGGATACAGGCTGTGCGCATCTGCTGCCACCAAGGGGACACAGACTGGGAATCCCAGGTCTCATCGATGGCCACTAGAGGCAAAGGGGAGAAGTTAAAAAAGAAACTCTTCGTTCGCCAATTTGTTTTTTGTCCAATCTTTCACACTAAACTAAGGTTAAAACAATACTCCCCATAGATGTGTGTGCACTTCTGAATGACCTGGGAGATCAATCTGCAATCTATTTTATTCAGAACATGTATACTCCATTATTTGTGCTGTGCTAGTCGTCTTGCTCCTGAATCAACGTTAAATCCCTGTTTGGAATATTTTCATCACTGCTGAATACTACTGGACGTTTTCATATGATAGGTTAGTGTTCTAATCATGCCAAAAATAATAAGAAAAGGACTATCTCCACCAAAGCCCATTCGATTTACCTCACTGACTTAAGAAAAGGCATTCATGGCTCACATCACATTTTTGACACAATGATGATGACATAGTATAAATTTAATTTTCATAAAGTACTTTGAATGCATTAAGAGCTTTCTATTAATAAAGAATCTCTCTAGTGAAATGTTTTGTGCATTGTCATCTCCTTCTGTTAGGAGAAATGATCTTTCCTCCCCGCTTCTGTGGTGTTTCAAACTCTAAGCTTTGCTTCTGAGAGCAGCAGCCCACATTCCTGAGAACTCGGAACCACGACCTGGCATCCCCGGGCACGTTACCTTTCATCTTGCTCAGGAGGGACAGCATCGTATGAAGACAGCAGACAGACTGCGGTTTGTCCAAAATATCTTTTTCCTTAGAAAGCCAAACACTCAGGAGCAGAGACTGAAATCAAATTTAAATCTCTTTCAGTCTAAAAGAGTATTTCACATAAAGAAAATCTTGTACTTTTCTAGAGAGCACATGTGTGTATATGAGTGATTCCGTCTTTTGGGTTGGGAAATAAGTGGTTACTTGTTATGTCACGTAACATGAGGGGCAGAACAAGGTACTGTGTCTACCTAAGAGATTCTTTAACATCTGTCAGACATCTAAATTCCGCCACTTCCATGTCTTCTTTGGGTTAGGCACTGCCTTCAGTTCGAGCCTCTATTAGGAGCATATCACCAGTAAGGACACTACCACACTAGCATGGATTCCCTATAGATTGGTGAGGGGCCACTCAGCTGTAGGAGGAGACTGGAGGAGAGAGGGAGGATCTGGAGCTGTGAACCCTGCCCTCACCTTGGCCACACCAAGGCACTGCAGACTTGGCAGTAGGGAAGAAGTATGTAAAACTATCAAACTCCAAATTTTAAGTCACTAACAAATCATGAGAAACAGATTTTAAACAAAAACACTTAAATCAACATAAGTGACTTTTAAGATGCCTATGAACCAGCATATCTACTTTGAGTGGAAACCTCTTAAAATTTACAAATTTGTACACAGATAAGTCTGGGATAATGACAAGTTTAATGGCATGGTGCCACATCTGTGAATACTGGTGTCTGTGAGAGGCTTTGATTGCTTATAATCCGTAGTACCTTCAGTGATAAAAAGCTCTCAAACAAAAGGTTGACTATCAGCTTAAATGTATTAGTATAAACAATTTGCAAAAATTCATAAGAGTAGGAAGTTGAAGAAGTGTGTGAAGGAAATTAACTTATGAGAATGAGCTATGGGCCAGGAGCTATGATAAGTACTTGACACGCGTGTCACCTCATTTTGTCCTGACAACCTCTCGTGGCAGGGACGATGACGCAGGTTTTACAAACGATGAGAAGGAAAAATAACTAACCCAGCACCATGCAGTTAATGAGTTAGAACTACAGTCTGAACGAGATCTGCCTGATTCTCACACATCTTCTTTTTTCGCTCTAAAAAGTAGTACATATGTATGTGCGTACATGTACATATAGCTTTATATATGTACATAACTTTTACAAATATAAAAACACAGTTTTTAAAGTGAAGTCTTCTATTTCTCCCTCTTTTTAATTTTTCTTTAACCCTGCCACGTCTCTCCCCACGTCAGCCCCCTTTCTATTTCATCCCATCCAGAAACCTTTTTATTTTTTACAACCAAATTTGTCCTTTCATATTTTTCCTCATATTCATAAAACAATGAGAATGTTATCAACAATAAATGCTAAAAGTTATACAGAGCTTACTATGTCCAAATAATGGCACTTAGGGCTTTCTAAGTATAGACACAAGAGTACTATGGAGGGGGGACAGAAGGTGGGGGTCACTGTTTTACAAAAATGGGATCATGTGATCCCATGTTCATTCCACTTGTCACACAACATCCTGTGTAGCCCACAGATTTTGACTGACCACATCCATTTATCAAGGTTAGTCCCTCTCTTCGAGACTTCCTCTTAGCCTCATACAACACTGCTGCTTGTAATCACTAGGGCAGGCTGAAAAAACTGGTTACCTGAGTAGGCAACAAAGACATTCCATTATCAACTGGAAATTACTCTCGGGGTTTGTACGCACATATGCTGTGAAGCAAATCAAAAGGCAAGGAGGGGGGACAGTAGAATTTATCGTTTAGGTTCACTATTCAAGTTGCCATTGGACTCGTTCTGATTAATTTTAGGCACAAAATGTGTGACCAGGACTTATTTTAAGAGTACACCGGGTTTCTAAACACACTAATGGGTTCAGTGTCTCTCAAAGCTTGACTCATGTCCCCACCAGCAACAAAGTTTCAAAGTGTTCATAAAGACTGGCAACCCAAAGGCTTATTTTAGACTAAATTATATTTAGACAAATTAAACACCATGCCCTGGATCTCTCTTCACACTATGAGCTCTTCTACTTTTCTCTCCAACTAACCACTCCCCCTGTGCACCACGACCTTTAGCAAATTCTGAAACAAACGAAAAGAACCTGTTCCTCTGCTTAACTCCTCTTCCCCATCTCTTCCTAGGTCAGCCCTTCTTTATCTCTCGTCCAACCAGGTAATCTTGGCTTATAACCTACAGTGTTTTTTTTTAAACAAACTTTAAAAATTCCAATCAATTAAGCTTTTGTTTGATATAGAAGGTCAAAACACATAGAATGTGAAAGACAGGATGCCATGGGAACCATCAGGGCACAATGATACAATTTTAGAATCACTTACAGGCAACAGATTTCTTTAAACTTTAGAAAAAATGGAGGTGAAAGAAGAAAAATAATCAAAGAAGAGAATACAGACATAAATTGAGCTACCGCATAGAAACACACACACATACACACACAACAGGAAAAGACAGTATATGGAAGGTAACTATTCTATAACTAGTAAATACAAAATAAGATATCCTTTCAAAACATCATAGCAAATAATGTCACACTATATTATTCAGAATGTGAACAGTCATATCACCGATTCACATATTGTAAATGTGAATTATTTCACATATAAATAAATGTCACATACTGACATATTACCAGATGAAATGTGAGTAAGAGATTTTGAATAATAGAAATCTTCAGAGGAAATTTAGTTAATGCCTCTGTTCTAAGTTAAGTAGTAACTAAGATGTTAAAACCTGTACCTAAGAATGAAACAAAAAATCCTATGAGGCGTTGGTTGATGCTTCTAATACCTAACGACCTTCGCCTTTTGCCAAGTGTCCTCCTATAACACTGCCATCCTAAAAGCTCTGCTCCTTCCCTCAGTGGAAACGCTGGCGGAGGACAGGAGCGAGCCACCTGCTAGCCCTGCCTGTCTACACTTAAAAAACCCTATTTTGTCAGTCTCTAGGAGAAGCCTTATTTTCTAGTCTTTCCTGAAAACTGGGGTTCGTCTTAGGTTACAGAAGCTAAAACTTGGTAAAATTCCACTGAAGATAATTATAAAGTTTTAAGTGTTGTGAAAAACTATCAGCTGTTGTCTATGAATCATACTAATATAGCAAAAGAGTGACTAAATCAAATGAAAGTTTTACCGAAAAATTTGTGGGTATAGTACATCTAGAAATCTTTCTAAACGTAAAAACTTCTACAACCTAGATTATAAATACCAAGTTTCTTCATGAACATAATTCCAATAAAATTACCATTTAAAATTTTCAGAAAATAATCAGAAAAGAAGAGGAAGAATGAGCATGTCAATCAGATTGTCTTTATAACACTAATAACATATTTTGCTGAAAGACATCACTGTTTATTCATGATTTCTGTATCTAAAAGTCTGTTACGCTTTTAATACAATAGAAGTTTGTTTATTCTCTTTAAAAACTACTTGAAATTGAATAACTCAGGAAGACGTTATTGGTCTGTTTTGACACTTGCACTAACTGCTCTGGGAATGAGCAAGATGTAAGCAGAATGCACAGTACCCCTGCGCTTTATCTTCCCAAGGCCAGAGGGCTTAGGAAAGGCCTGAGGGTGTGGGCTCCCATTTCCTCTGATCGATGTGACCACGATGACCAAGCAGCCTTTTTAAAAAGCTTGTTTTATTATACATTCAATTTCTCACTTTAATTCTTGGGCTTTGTATTTTTTTTCAGAGAAGTTCCCCCTTCCTTTCCCATTCACGACTATTAATTACATGCTTTAAGTGAAAATGCCTTATTACTCTGCACTCACGATAGGATTTTTAAAAACTACAAGATTGCTTAAAAGCATTCAGCTGTTGATATAATACTTAAAAAATGAAACCCAGCCATAAAATCTTCCTCTGGGAAAAGCAATGGGAAAAGAGATCAATCATCTGGAATGTGTGAAACAGTCTCCCAGATTTAGATGATTTTTAAAAAATAATTTAATTTAAAATTATAACCCATTTTATAGCACAATAATATACTTACAGATCACAGCCATATGAGTTTCAAGTAGGGAAATTTCCCATAAATACATATCACTTTATTACAGTATAATGTATATATTTAGAATAAAATTCCCCAATTTTAAGTTGGGTAAACAACACCATAAACACGATGAAGTACGTCTCCATCAAAAGCTCCCCTTGTGCCTCTTTGTGGTCAGTTTCCAACCCCCACCCTCATCCCCTGGCAAATGTTCATCTCCTTTGTCACTATATTTTTGCTTATTCTAGTATTTCATGTAACTGAAATCGTCCAGCAGGTAGTCTTTTGTTTCTGGGTCTTTTCACTCAGTATAATGCTTCTGACACTCCCTTACGTTATTTTACATATCAGTAGGTCATTCCATTGTATGGATATACTGTAATTTATTTATCCATTTATCAGTTGGTGGATCTTTGAGTTATATCAAGTTTGGGCTATTATAAATAAAGCTGGGGTAAATATTCAGTCCAAGTCGATGTGAACATATATTTTCATTCCTCTTGGATAAATACGTAGGAGTGAAATTGTCGGATTTTATGGTAAATCTATGTTCAACTTTATAAGAACTTTCAAACTGTTTTCCAAAGTGGTCATATTAATTTGCATCTCCATCCGCTGTGCTGAGAGTTCTGTCTGCTCCACATCCTCATCAACCTGTGGTAAGATGAGTCTTTTTTAATTTTAGTCATTTCTCTTGGGAAAGAGACCACTGTGATTTTATTTTGCATTTCCCTAAAGGTTTATGATGTTGAATATCTTTCAGGAGATTATTTGCCATTGTTTAGGTATATTTTTGGGTGATGAGTGTCTGTGCAAATCTTGATTTTTTTTTATTGTATTGTTTGTCTTAATGAGTTGTACTAATTCTTTGTATAATGTGGATACAATTTATTTATCAGATTTGAAAAAAAGTCTTGCCTTTTCAGTTTCTTAACAGAGCCTTTTAAAAAAACAGAAGTTTTGAATTTTGATGAAGCATAATTTTTTCAGTTATTTTTCTTTTACAGTTCATGCTTTTTGTGTCCTGAGAAATATTTGCCTAAACCAAGCTTTCTCCTATGTTTTCTCCTGTAAGTTTTGTAGTTTTAATTCTTATATTTATGTTTCACTTTGACCTAATTTTTAAATATGGCTTGAGGTAAGGTTTGAAGTTCATTTTTTTCAAGTGTTTCTTTAGAAACCCAAGATTTAAAGCAGACAACAAAATTTCATTGATATTGATTAAACACAATGTAAAATAAGAAGTATTGTGTATTCATCTTATTTAAGCATCTCAACTTTGAATACTTGTCTCCTTTCTTTTTAACTTAGATTCACTGTGGCACAAAGACACGCACAGGCAAGTCCTAGGCACCCTTCTCACAGCCTCCCCTAATGTTAACATCTTACAACACAATATCAATATCAAAACCAAGATATCGACACTGGTAAAATCCATAGAACTCACTCAAATCTCACAGGCAATACATGCACTCATTTGGGTGTGCATGCAAATTTATCTCACGTGTAGCTTTGCATGATCATCACCATCAAGACACTCAACTAGACCATCAGTACAGGACTCCCTCGGTTACTTCTTTCTCTCATCACAGTTTGTTGGAGTTGAGTTTTTCTCACTCTTTCTAGGCTACATAGTTCTTGCCAGGCTACTCTGTAGCAATTGGAGAGTTTTGCCCATCACCTTCTACTCAACCCAAAGATCTAGGAAGAGCTTCAAGCTGTGACTAAACTTCCAATGGACTCATCAAAGTTAACCCAACCTGGACCCTGGAGTCCTCTCAGATGCCCAGTGAAGAAAAGTCCCAGGAAGATCCAGTTGCCTCGCCACCTATTTCAGAAGCATTAACAAAGAACCTTAGTAACTAGACTCTCAACCCTAGTACCAAATTCCCTCCCCTTGTACCAGAATGTCTACCCAAATAGCTTGACAGAGAAAAGAAATTTTAGGGGTTATGTGATGGCATACCCTACAGGAGAAGGGAAGTAAGGACACTGTTAACTGCTCGGAAAGAAAGGATGCAAAGGATGATACAAATTATTAAATACTGCTACTCTAGCCAACTTCCTGTGCTTCAAAGAGAACCATGAAATTGAGGTTCAATCAAGAACTCAAAGATTTAGATGTAGCTGTCATTATTGCCTGTATCATCGAGATCTTTTTGAGAATACTAGCATGGAGGATAATTATCACACAGAGCTGATTGAGCCACAAACCTTATTCTTGCTAGTAATTTTAGGATCATTATGCAACAGCTTGGGAAAGCTATGCTCAGATGGACTGTACACCAGTATTTTGATAATCTGTAATACAAGTTCTATGATGTCTTCTTTTCTTGCATCTCTCTTCTACCTCGATACCAGTAATTTATAAGGAATCTATGTAGTCTGCATCTGAATGACTTCAATATACTTTAACTTCTTGATTTGACCCAAAGAAGCAGTAAGATGTCTCAAGTATTGCCTGTGTTTTAGAAGCCTGAAGTCAGTACGATGAAACCCAACATCAAGAATTTGAAGCAAAGTAACTCCTGTGGAAAGAATGTAAAGAAAACACTGGGTGGTTTGGCTAGAGCATGATTCAAAAATTTGAATTCTAACAATTTTTTGTGCTCTTTCAGTTTTCAGTGGCAAACAATGTGTGTATAGAAGATCCTAATAAAATTGAGATGTATTTGAGTACCTTTAAAAAAAAGAAAAAGACTCCCTTGTGTTAATCCTTTAGAGCCACACCCATCTCCTCCTCCAACTCATCCCTACCCTTTGGCGACCACTAATCTGTTCTGCATCTCCGTAATTGTGCTATTTCACGACTGTTACAAAAATGAAATCATGCAATATGCATCTTTTTAAGATTGGCTTTTTTCCACTCAGCATATTTTCCTTGAGGTTCGTTCAAGTTGCTGAGCATGTCAATAGTTCATTTCTTTTTATTGTTGAGTGATAGTCCATGGTAAGGATGCACCACAGTTTGCTTAACCATTCACAGACTGAAGGGCATTCGTGTGGTTTTCAGTTTTTGGCTATTATGAATAAAGCTGCTTATAAACATCCACGTACATCCTATGTGTATCTTTAACTGCTTTACTTCCTGACATATATACTGCGTAGTGAAGAAGAATAAAATGCATTTTTAAAGAACTTAAACATTCAATTAAAACAATGCATTAACACACTCAATAAGTTCATAGGGGCAGAATGCCTAAATCCTGGCCAAAATATAAGATGTGAGTGGGGGTGCGAAAGAGTATGTATATGTGTGTACATGTGGGGGTGGTAAAGTGGAGAACTGATGATGGTGGGGTAACTTCCCCTGCCCTTTTCAGAAAGGACTAAAATTTAGTGTAGTTTTTCCATTGGATGATTCTTTTATTTATATTTGTTACAGCACAGAGATTAAATCCTAACATATAGACAAAGTTTTGGAATGTTTGATAATTCTATATTACTTTAAGGAAACTTTGTTCTCTAAATAAGATCTTTTTTAGTTCTAATATGAACATTTTTACTGATGACCACGGTCCATTGTAAATACATGCATCCATGTCAGATTCTAAATTTATTTTAGGCCAATTATAGAATATGCTTGTTATAATTTACAGGGAATGAGAAAAATAAAATAATATTATCCAGTTAAAAATGGTGATTATAAACTTCTTGGATCATTTTTAGAAAGTTTTCATGTATGTTCTACGATATGCTTTAGCCAGTGGTAAAAAAAGGACTGACACTTCTGGATGACATTAGCAAGAAAGATAGCATCTAGCAACAAGAAACCTTACCAACAACAGCTGAGGGCTAAGTCCAGCCGACTCCAAAGTGTGACACATGTCCTCAGTGGAGCTTTCTCCATGCAAACACTTCCAAAAAAAGAAACTCCCTAGTGACACAAAAACAGAACGCATTAACCAACGACTGCTTACCATTTGGACTAACGATCTTGCTGAGTTGCAATCTAGATCCCCAGAGTTGCAAAACAACAGGAGAGAAGGGAAAGTAATGGTTCAGTTTGCTCGATTTATGAAAGCAGAAGGCAAATCATCACATGTCTAACACTGTTTCTTAAGCACACTTATTAACACAACTTTCATGACATAGAAGCTATACATCCAGGGTATCTACTGTTGACTGGAAAATATACCTTAAATTCCTTGGTTAATTTAATTTCAAAACAAACTGAATCTTTGAGATGCTGGGATCCCCTTCCAGGCTTTCATCTAGAAGAGCGAGGATTCAAAGAGCAGTTTCTTATTCTCCCTACCTAAAGCCACATATTCCTCTTCGCTTATCTTCTTTATGTTGATCACATCTTTCTCATATTCTAAATATTCCAGGAATGTTTTTACAGGCAGCACACCATCCTTGTCAACAGAAAATCGGACAGTAGTCTTGGTGTTCTCTTGTTTATATTTCTCTAATAATGCCTGGAGCTGAAGGAGTTCTTTTTCATCAAGCCTTAGTAACACAGCCAAGTCCTTAAAAATAGAAAAAAAAAGTCCTCAATCAACCACGTTTCTTTCCACGAATCTGCCATATGTGTCAACCCCATCATCTGAATGAAACGCAAGACCATGAGCAAAAGATAACTTTTTAATGACTGTGGTAGCTACAATGCACTCTGTCTAAAACTTTACTCTCAAGTTCATGACTGGGAGGTTATTTAAATAAACTCATCTTGAAACATTACATATTGCTAAAAGTATCATTTTTAGAAAGTTTCTTGAAATGTTTGAATTTTAAAGATATTGTGTAATCAGAAAAAAAATTAAAAGGTTGTCAACTTCAACTCTTGTGATTCTGAGGAAACTAAAGAGCTATTCAATAAGAAATTGAACACATTTATTAAGCAACATAAACGCTATCAAATAAAAACACTGGAGAACAATCTCACTGTATCTACACGCAGATCCTCTGTGTGGCTCTTGGGATTCAGAGATTGAGAAGTCACAGATACAAGTTGCCAGCCTTTCAAACTATTTTTACAGGCCATATGTGCAGAAACATCTCTTGATAGTACTATTATTTTTCTAAATTAGGGGCAAGTTTACACACACGCACGAGCACGTAACAGATCATAAATTTGCATAGCAAGCAAAACTTTCTCCCCCTGTGCTACATAATTAAAGCTGCATTCTTAAACCAGAGCAGCTTTATTTATTTATTTAAGGCTGCTGTTTTTTAAAACAAGAAGTAAACTGCAAAATGCTACTGAGTACATACCAGCAGTTAAATGCTATACTGAAGTCATAAGGGGAACTCATGAACTATGTCCACAGACAGCAAAAATGCATTAATTCAGGTCTGCGTTTTAGTTTCATATGTACAAAATTAGCCATTCAGCCTAGAAGCTGACTGCATGCTTTCTGAAGGATCTAAACAAGTCTACAGCAAAATACGGCTTTAATTCTTAAAAAGTGCTTTAAAAATTAAAAAATAAAAAAGAACAATCTGCCAACTGATTTTTAAAATTCTATAATTCTTTTATCTTTGCACACTATATGGGGCTATCAAGTGGAAAGGAACTCTGTGTGGGATTATTAATGATGTATATTTACCTGTCTTTAGCAGGGAGCAAGTTTCGATCTTATGAAAAAATTAGGCATTGAAAAATCTATGAAATGCCAAGGGAATCATGTAAACATAGCTTAATCAACTTGAACTTTCTTATTACTTGAATGATCTTACACTATTGCTGAAGTAGACAGAAAAACAGGGCCCTGAAAAAATGGCCTTGTCATTTATAAAGGCAATCACAGAATATTATTATGAATAGATTATTAAAATGCTTTATAAATTCCACCTATAATCCCAAAGATAAAAAAGATGTTAGAATGTGCAAGCTGTTTCCATTAGAGAGAGAAAAATTCTCCCATTTTTCTGTTTAAAAATTTTTATTCATGTATGTATATTTAAAATAAAAGGCTTCCACTTTAAACCTCAATTAACTTTCAGATATACCAGATAATTTTTTTAAAGCATTACTAGTGACTTGACAAATCACTAAAATCATCTTAGTAATAATTTTCCTTTAGGTAAGTAGAAGACATGAGGCCGTGAAGCCAGGTGACCTGGCCACGGTCACACAGTGATCTGAGGAGAAGAGAGGACAGTATTTCTCCCCATTCTCTATTAAGGAAGCTTCATTTCTCTGCCTGGAAAGTAAGAATTTTGTATACACTCTTCAGAAAGGAGCAATGCTGCACTGTAAGAAAGCTCACAAGGTGCTGTCACTCGTTCATGTTTTGTGGAATACAAACATAGAACATGTTTTGTGGAACACAAACGTAGAACTGTGTAGTCATGCATCACTTAACGACGGGATATGTTCTGAGAAAGGCGTCATTAGGTGATTTTGTCGTTGTGCGAACATAGTAGAGTGCTCTTACACAAACCTAGATAGTACAGCCTACCGTACACCTAGGCTGTATGGTACTAATCTTATGGGACCTCTGCCGTATATGTGGTCCGTCGTTGACTAAAACAGCACTATGTGGCACACGACTGTAATTAGCTTAAACACTCTGATGTAAGATAGAATATCTTTTAAATGTATTTCATTATGTAGTACACAACAGAGCAAGCTGTATGAGTTTGCTAACAATGACAACATAGAAAAACTGGTCTCTTCTGTTTGGCAGAACCATTTTTTTTTCTTTAAAAGAAATTAAAGTTTTGCTACTTCAGTGAACAGAATATATTTTAATTGTCAAATCTGGTCTAGAAATTGTACCGTAAGAACCTCAAAAGACAAATTGAGAAAAACCAAATTCTTCTAGGGTAGCAAAAATGGATTAACAATACAATTCAATATTCTAGCATAAATATAAATTTAGCAGTAAGGCACAGAGTCAGCAGGGGGTCTTGAAAAGAAAACATACTTTTACATTTTATAAAAATTCTTAATTTTCTTACTACTTTACTACCAATTAAAAAAGTTAAAAATAATCAAAGAGATTATTTTGTATAATAAGTAATGGGATTACTCACCTTATCAGAGAATGGCGTGTCTGAATGAAAATCAAGGGAATTTAATTGACTGACAGACTCATAAAGATGAAGTAATTTCAGTTTATTGGCACAAAACTGTAGCAATCCTTCATCAACAGACTCAAGCTCTAAAAGGGAGGAAAAAAACACATTAAAGAGATATATTTAACAGACTCATAAAAAGGCTTTTCTTTCATTAAATCTCAATACTATTATATAATTCCCTGATGTTCTATTTTATTAAATATTTGGATGCTTAAGCTACAACAGATTAATAAGGCAAAGACAATTTTTCCATCATGGCAAAATGTCTAAATTTTTAAGTAAGATGGTCTAATGGTAAGGGGAAAAAAAAAAAAAGAAAAAGAAAGAAAAAAGAACTCCTTAGTGAAATACTCAAATTTAAAGAAAGGATCTGGAAACAGCTTTGAAAATGTTCTCCCTCTTCCCATAACCCACATGCTGCCTGTTATGCTCCCACGCTGAGGACAGACAGACAGAAAGCTGCCTGGCTCTTCCTGTTCTTGTGGTCGACAAAGATACCATAATCCTACCAGAAACTGTGGACTGTGACAGATGTAGCCTCGAGAAAGCCTGGCAAAGGGACCAAAAATAGAATCCCACTTAATGTGCTCCATCAATCAGGTTTTTTTCAAGATTAATGCTGGAAAAATACTCACTTTCTATATCATACATTTTTGTATGATAATTTAAATACTTATATCTAATAAAAAACCAAATATTTATTCTTTAAAAAGGCAGACATTGAAAATCCCCAAGAACTCTTACTCAGGATACAGTAAACTCAAATATTATGTAAGCTGTTATGGCCATAATAAAACTTAGCATACTAAATACTTGAAATTTTTAGGAATCTCATTAATAGGTAGAACTTGAAACTAGTGATGATTTCATGGATTCTCAACAATAGTGTTTGGTTTATTCCCAGCATAGTGCAAGATTTTTTTTTTTTTTTTTTTTTGGTGAGGAAGAATAGCCCTGAGCTAACATCTGTTGCCAATCTTCCTCTTTTTGCTTGAGGAAGATTGTCCCTGAGCTAACACCTGTGCTAATCTTCCTCTATTTTGTATGTGGGATGCCATCACAGCACGGCTTGATGAGTGGTGTGTAGGTCCACACTCAGGATCTGAACCCAAGAACCCTGGGGTGCTGAAGTGGAGCAGGAGAACTTAACCACTAAGCCACTTGGCCAGCTCCTTACCTTGACTTTTTAAAGTGTCCATTAAAGTCTGAGTGATGTTTCTAAGGCAGGAAAATGGTAAACGTTCACTTGCCAAAATGCTTTCCAAAGCCTAGAGGAAAGATATTGAGCAATTCTAATTAGAAGGCAATGATTTTTTAAAAAATTTTATATTTATGCCTATACTTTCACTACCCCAAGTTTCAAAGGGAAACTCCACTTTTAACATGTTTGAGTATACAGACCTAAGAATTAAAGTTGTATCATATGTAATATGTAATCAATTTCATGCCATGCTAAACATGGTATAAGGACACAAAGTCCAGACTGAGAATGAAACAACTAGAAGGTACCTGATGTTTAACAGAATGGTCAAGACAAAATAGAAACAGAGATAAAGCTATTCACCAATAAGAAGAGGCTGATAAATCTATACTGCTTAAGTACAAATGACAAGCAGGGGCTATTACTGTCATGTCCATAATAAAAACTGACAACAACTTAGCTACTGCTTAATTACTGCATATGAGTGTGGCTGGCTGATCTATAGGCCACGCTAGATATATATACTCCCTACCTCACCCCACCTACCCCTTCCTGGCCCCCAGTAGGTATTTAAGAGCCCTCATCACCAATTCCAAAATATTTCTTTATGCCTAAAGAAGTAACCATCAGAATCACGAATAAGTTAGACACAGCAGCTAAAGTGCATACTTATTCTGTCATATTAGCACTTTACACTATTTATTTTATTTTTTTGTTGAGGAAGATTTGCCCTAAGCTAACATCTGTGCCGGTCTTTCTCTATTTTGCATGTAGGTCGCCACCAAGCATGGCCGCTGACTAGTGGTGTAGGTCTGCGCCCAGGAACCGAACCTGGGATGCGCTGAACTTAACCACTAGGCCACGGTGCCAGCCAACCTACATTAATTTTTATTGATGAGCTTAGTTTAAAAGGTAGGCTGAGAATGTGGCATGAGACAAATATCAGATCATGACACAACCTCTGTGTGTCTGTGGGGGAGATGGACTTGGATGGTGGCTCAAGAGCTTGGTCAAACCTATGATGAGGCAACCACATGGAGGATATAAAGACAGAGACGGAAAGAGGCAAATACCCAGGAAGAAGTAATCTGCCTCTGTTCCGTCTACTACGACACAAGGTGGCAGCTGGCTTACTTTCCCATTATTCAGTCTTCCAAAGCCTGAATTGGTTTCTTTTCTCCCTTTAGTGTCGTAAAACAATATACAACTTTCACTATTAGCTTTCCAGTATTTTAATAAAATTCATAGCTTTGTACATAATTCAGTAGTATAATAAAAAAAATCAAGACGACAGTGTGCACTATGCTAAAGTTTCCAATTTTGTTGCTCTGTGACATAAGATAAGAAGAAAGATGGTATCAGAATGAGAAGACTTGTTTGGGTTACAACCCTCCTTTTCTGCAACAGATTCCCTAAGCTGCCTCTCTAGCTGCCCACCTTGAAATCAGAGGGTCATCTTTCATAACTGAGACTTTACCCTGAGGAAAATGAGAGCCAATTAGCACTGTCAGGGGAATGGAAAACCCCATTAAAAACCACAGGGACTCGCCTGTTCTACAACAAAACAATCAAAAGTGTTTTTAAAAATTGACTGCAACAGTAAAGTAAAAGGGGTGAAAAGAAATCAGTGTTCACTGACTTCTCCCACGTATCTGACATTATTTGAGATGCTGTGGATTATGAAAATGATGTATTTTCATACATCATTTGAAGGAGCTTAAAAGAGGTAAATAGGAAAAAGTTCAGGAGCTATGACCAATATACATGAAATAGTTAGAAAAGAAGGAGTCCTTGGCTATCTGACTCTGATTAAAACTAGAGCAGGAGTTCAGAGGTGTCCAGGGGATTTGAGTGTCACGTAAGAAGGTGCAGAGTTAGAACTTGAGAAGCATTATGAGGAGTTTGGACCAGAGAAGTGGGAGTAAAAGAAATCACAATGAGTTACCATATTATAACTGCAAGCCTGGCAAAGGGCAAGTCTGACAAAACCATGAGATGATGAGGCTACGGGGCAACAGAGCGTCTTATACGCTACAAGAGGGAACAGAAATTAGTATGAGTATTTTGAGAAGCAATGTATCATCAACTAGTGCAGCTGAAGAAGCTCATACCCTACAATCCCACTCTTAGGTATAAACTCGAGAGAAACTCTTGCATATGTACACCAGGGCACACGCACAAGGATAATCATAGTATTGGTGTTTGTAAGAGCAAAAACACTGGAAACAACCTAGATGTCCACTGACAGGAGAGTGAATGAATAAATGATAGTCACCAAGTGGGATTCACACAGGACAGTGCATGAATCAACGTTAGCTCCGTGTATGAACACAGAGGACTCAGAGAAACATAATGTTGAAGAACAGAGTAAGTCACACAAGAAGACATGGAGCATGACTCCATTTACATAAAGCTTTAAAAGGCAGAAAATGCATCACTATGTTTTAAAAGAGTCATGAAGAAATGATATAACCATAAAGAAAAGCAAAAGAGAGAGAAACAAAATTCTGAACACTGGTCACCTTAGGGATGGAAGAAGAGGCTGGGATGGAGGAGAGACATGCCAGGCTCTTCAGAGTTCCTGTAACACTCTGTTTCCTAAGGTGGGTGGTCACACACATGTGGTTGCTTTACTATTATTTAATCTGAATATGTGTTATGTGTAGATTTGAGTGTGTGCGTGTATAAAAAACATGCACTTGCATGTACCGTAATATTAATTTGAAAGAAAGAGACAAAAGGAACTTCTACATGGGAATATAAAAAAGGATGAACATGAATAAAAACATGAAAAGAAGACTTTAGCCTGTCATGTTTAGAGGGAAATAGGGAAAAAAGGTTTTCTTAAGAGGGATATGGGAAAGCTACTCAGCAGGATGGTTCATATATTATAAATGCTTACCTGTTTTTTGGTTGCAGGGTACTTAATATCAAGAATTAATTCCTTTATTTCTGTTTCAATCAAATCTAGAAAGAGAAAATTAACCAAAGTAAATTTTTCACTTCTATTACACGTAAACTTTATTCTGGAAGAAAAATGCACATATTTGTACCATCAGTTTACAGGATTTCTAGGTTCTCTCAGAAATTACTGTTTCACTGTTACAAATTTTAACCCTCCCTAGATGGCACACTTCATCCTTACAAAGCAATTCCAGTAAAAAGTACAGGTGATTACTGGTACCTCACCTCACTCCAAAAAGGAGATGCAATAGCTCACAAACACACTGGAGTGTTTTGATTGCTCCATTTAGAATATTCTATTAAAAACGACATAACAGTATGCTTTCTTCTTTCTGTTAAACGGTACCTACCGAGGCTGGGAGATTTTGTTTTCAGTAAGGCTCCTAGTTTCTTAACTAAGTGCATGTCCTTGGCTCGTTCACTCTTCTTATCACTAAAACAATAAAACAACAAATTCTTACAGAATGTGAAACTGTTTTCCTTCTAATTTTCACATGCTCCAAATTTCTTTTTCCTTCATATTCTTCCTATTTAACTTTAAAGGTATCAGTCTAATGAGAAAAGAAAACAAAACAATAACCGCAAAACAAATCGCAAAATAAGGGAGTAGGCAAAGTCAGCAAAGGGACATTAATAAGCAGACACTCCGTTAACCTTACCTCAATGCTAAATGGAAAGGGACATTGACTGTTTTCACACCTCCAGACACTGGATCAACAAGACAGATCTGGTAAGTCTGTGGCTGCCAACTCTGACTGGTAACATTATTTAAGCCCATTATTTTATAGCCAGGATACAGAAGCCTGAGGAAATCACATACCAACATGGTAAAAAATACTAGAGAAAGAAGAAATTCCCAAAGCTGCTTTTATTATAGCTAAGGACCCCTACATTATCATCAATTCAGGAGCATTAATATGGCAAATAAATACTGATACCAAAAATATAAGTAAAGTAGAACTTGACTGGCTGAGTTCTATCTTGTTAAAATGTGCTGGTAAATTAAAGGAACACAATCAGGCCTCTGCTGCAACGGCAAACAAGGCGTCACCCCTCTTAACATCATCACCAGGGGAATCTGAAGGAATCTTTCCTTCGGAGCCTCCACGGCGTAAGCAAGGGATGGGGAGAAACGGCGGCACCAAAGCTGACTTTAATTCAGCAGCATATCATGCCTGATTTTCAATAAGATTCCTTCATTATTAAATACTTAATCCTTAATTACATACCAAGTGCTTGCAGGAAAAACCACAATAAAGAACATTTCAATTCTCAAACAACCTGCAATCTAATAAGTAGCTTTAATAAAAGCTTCCCTTTAATAAAAGCATTCCTGTTTGTAACCAGGAGAACGCCAGGGGCTGCAGCTCACCTGCAGTGTTTTCCCACGTTGAAGGCGCCTACTCTAGGCCCCTGCTGTGTGCTCCACACTTCTAAGATTCCCCTTCTTGGCGCATAGATCACGAGGAACTGAGCTACTCGACTTGGACCCTGTGTGTTCCCAAAGGGGGAAAAATCTACTTTCTCCGGTACTCTTTCGTGGAGGTCCTCTACAATCTGGATCCAACCAGTCTGTGCATCCCGATACCCTTGGAGACAGAGGAAAAGCAAAGTTAATTAGTTTATTTATCTAAGTTCAATATCGGCCTTCTGAAGCACTCTGGGATATTTTTCTTGGGGGGGGGGGGTAGTTAAGAAAGGCTATAACAGGGAGGGCACAGAGGGGGAAGTGGTGTACCCACAACATGACTAACAAAAATGTACAACTGAAATCTCACAAGGTTGTAATCTATCATAACATTAATAAAAAAAAAAAAGAAAAGAAAAGCTATAACACCATGTTATCTTTTTATTATGAAATATCTTAATCAGAAAATAGTAATAATTATAATAAACACTGAGTTAATCACCAAGTCTTATAACATTTTAATATTTTGCTATAATTGCTTCCAATCACTTTTTTTCTTTAAAAACACGAATCACTGAAACCTCATGAGTACCCTTCCCTGATCCCATTCCCTTTCCTCCCTCTCTTCAAAAAATTCTGGGGTTTTTATCAGGTTTGGATTTAAAACAAAAGTCCAGTTAAAATATAAGAAAAAGAGCAAACTGATTTCCTGCTATTCCAGTCCCCAGGTGGTACGCAGAGAGAGGGAAAACATGGGCTGTAGAGGGATGGGAGGAAGCTCCTGCAAGTGAGAAGAAAGACACAGGTGACGCTGTCTTCCATTTAGGGTGGTCCTTCTCACAGGTAATTGATCCCTCTCTCCCTCTCTCCTCGGTATGGGGAGGACACTGACTGCACCAGCCCCAGAAGGACAGACAACAATGCCAGCAATAAGATCACCATCCTGGATCTGGACCAGTTGGCACACCTATGTCTTCCATATTCTGGAAAAGTCTTGCTGAGAAGATACTCTTGAGGTTATTTCAGAAGACAAACACCAAGGAGAAATGATGTATCTGCAGCACGGAAACTTATTTCTACAGACACAAACACATGGCAGGCAAACACTGCAGGAATTCTTTGGTAAGAAGGTGATAGTGGACTCAGTCTGGTCCAGAGTAACGTAATGTCCTTGAATCCATTACTCCTCACATTATTAAGTACAGACCACATGGCACCAGAACTGTAGTTTCCAAACAGGCGTCTGTGCTGACACGTTACTATTCTGGATGATTCCAAACAATGTATTCTCCACTTCTTCCTTAGTCAAGGAGGTTTTATTTTGTTCTGGTTGATAATGTGCCTACATATTTTCAAGTCTCCCTTATAGTTAGGTATGACCATGTGACTAAGTCCTGGACAATGTATTCAGAAAAAGGTTGGAAGGACTTCAGGAAGTATCTTCAAAATGGACTGACAGTTGACAGTTCTTCCTTTCCCCTTCTTTCTTCCTGGAATGCAGACAGGAGGGCTAGAGCTCCAGCAGCCATCTGTACTATGAGATAACTTTGAGCGGGGAAGCTACACAGATGGAGACTGGGTTCCTGAGGATATCATATCAATCCTTTACTGGGGTCTGTTATTAGCAGCTAAATGCAACTCCTAACTGGCATAGTTACCAAGAAGCTAAGTGAACTGACCCAAGCATATGGATATGGAAGTCAAGTCAGCAAAGATGGATTTTGCTAGGTTTTGCTTACTTAAATCCGAAAGACTTGGCATTATATATTTGAGGAGAACATTTCACTCAAGTACAGCCTTGAAAAGTGGAATGAATGTAGCAGGGGCAAGAAACTGAATTCAGGAAATGACAGTGAGAATGGAAAGAGGTTAAAAGTCCCTAAAAGTTGATCAGACTTAAAGGATACATCAACTGGACAACTAGATCAAGTGTTGCTGATCTGAGTTCATGTCCAAAAACAAAAACAAAGCATAAACATAAAGGAGTAAGTAAACAGTTTTATCAACCAGAAGCTAAAGGACGATCATGTTGCTCAACAACTGGGGTAAAAGGAAAATCCACTTTCTTTCTGGATGTTTTGTAAGGAAATACCTTTCCACATGCGTATTGCAATTCCTCTAGCTACATCCAATAGAATAACTCTGCCAAAATCATCTGTCACTGCTGCCAGTGTGTTACATGGAGACAGACATATACTTTCACCATGGCGTCTAGAATCTGGAAGTCCAAACCTGATATTTAAAAGAAAATAAAAAGCTCAAATCACATTCCAATCTAGAAATATATAACAGAATAATAAAATGCACAAATAAAATAGGCCAAATTTGTTTTTATATGAACTTTGCATGGACTAATAGTTAACTTATTAACTAATCATAGCTGATATTTTGCATTATAAAATACATAAAGAAGTTTCTTCTACTATAAAATGAAAACATGTTTTATTTCACAGATTTTCTATATAGAAGTCCACAACCTTATATTTTTAGAGAACATCAAGTATAACTATCTTTCCTTGACTGAGTGGTAGTCATGTCACAGGAAACAACATCTTCACAACCAACAAAATTTTAGAATGCTTTGCCTCCTACACAGGCATCTTTCATCTATTTTAAGTTCTTATTCCTAATCTGTTCTCTTTTTTGCTAGATTTCATATCTTGCTGACACCAATGTATCTGCCTGAAGCAAGAACTTTCCTTCTAAATAGTTCTCTCCAAACTGCTCTTAGTCTATAACCAATCTTATTAGAACTGTGAGTAAAATAAAAGTACAGAGGTACTGAGCAAGGACCCAGAGAGTTCACTTTCAGAAAAGTCCCTGAGACCAAGTGCGCAAACTTTCTTACATCTATTTGGATGCACAGGCCATTTGGCTTGTTTCTTGATTCTTGCATGAATTTAGAAGATGTGATGTGTTATAACATTTTAAAATAAGATGAAAAAACCTTAGAAGATAAATCTCAAGAAATTTTAATAACAGATAATTAGCTATATTTCTTTAGTTGAAGACTATCTAAAAAAGGAAGTTTTTATTTTCCTTCATGGTAGAACTTTATATTGGGTAATAAAAAATGATTTAAAAAATAAAATCAAGTAAAAACCATGCCTTTCCCCCGCTAAAACCTGATGAATACACTAGATATCCCGCAGCCCTGCTGAAGTAAGCAAGGAGCACAAACCAGCATTCTAAAAAGTGCCTGAATGCACATGACACCCGTTTTTGTTTTTTTAAGAGAAATCACTAGATACTTTTGAAGTTTATACAGCTTACTGACAAACTAAACCTTTTAAAGAAAGAAATTCAACAGCTCTCACAAAACTAATTTTCCTGTACTTAAGCTAAGTTCATAGGTGTTTGTAAAAAAGCAGACTTCACAGATAGCAACTGAGACCTATCACATCACAGGGAAAGAGCTGTGAACAAAATGGGCAAGAACCACTGTCCTCATGGAGTTGCCTTCTGGTGGAAAAAATATCCCACATGAATGACTTTCAGAAGCTCCAAAGACTCATGAGATCAACAAATCCATTAAGCACACTGAAGGACCATAAACTGCACAGTACACTTCTAAACATATGAAAATTCAAGAAGAGCACGATGGACTTGCCTTACAGCTAATGGGGTGGCTGGTTCCACCTTGGGCTTTTGCTTTTGGACAGCTTCTTCTTCGTGCTTACTTTTCCAACCAAGCCAACCACTGAAAAGAAAGAAAGCTTAGAATAAAAACAGCGCTTCCAGCGTTTCAAAGTGCAGACTCTCAAAATATATTAAAACCAAGCTAGACACAAATTAGATAATTTTCAATGTAATTGTTATGTAATTACCTGGCAGCATTAAATAGAGCTGAAGTGAGTTTACTGGCAACTGCTAGTGCAACATGAGATAACAATGGCTGTGTGCTGCCCTGAAAAACAGAACATTTGAAAGCAAACAGCTACCACAGAAACAAAATATACTTTCTAAATAACGCTTACTTTAAAAAGTTTTGAAAAGTTGTAAAGGCTGGACTAGCAACAATATTCAGCATCTTTTGGAGGGTACCATAAAAACTTTATTTTAGGAGGTAGCAGTATAATCAAAAGTTTTAACTCTATAGTTTAAAAGTAAAATCATTAGTAGTCTTTCATCTTTTAGGATTTCCCTCTTTAAATCGTAATTTAATTAAAAAAATTAAACTAGGACATTAAGATGGCATTATTCTAGCAGAAGTATGGATTTCATCTACACTCATCTTTTCTCTTTTTGTTAAATATATATTTTTATTAAAGTAAAAAGATAGTTTAGACAGTTCTGAGAAGTGTGCTTTTTAAACAAGAAATAAGAGCTGCCAGATCCAACACCTAACTTTCCCATATTTTAGTAAGCAATTATACCAACTAAGCTGGCAGCTTTTTCTGTCTTTACAATTCTTCATTTGCTCAAATCCTTGGTGGGGTGACATCATTAACAGCCCCGAGTTTCTAACTATTGTACCAGTATTTAAAGACCACTCAACTGTCCAAGAACTCAGGGCATCAGAATCAAAGAAGTTTGTTTGTTTGATATTGATTTTAGCACCTTTTCAGTTAATCTAAAGAATTTAGAAGAAAGTGAGTTGGGACTAATTTTAGCTTAAATTGAAACGTAGAAATGTAAAATGCTTAATCTTTCTAAGGCTAAGTTACCATATCCAATTTGCAGACAAGTTGAAAAATCAAGTAAGGATGGCCTTACTTAGGATCAGCGACGAAATGCTTACCTCTAAAGCATAGAAGAAGCCAGTAAATGGACTGGACCCTACAGTGATATACTGAGACATGGCGGGTGGACTGTTTTTAATTGCTGCATTAAATCCACCTATATTGGAGGCAGTCTTCATTTGATCAAAAGGGGACAGAGTCATAATACCTAATGATAACACAACAACAACACGTGATTTGAACACAGTGAAATGACACTGTCATTGTAGGTCATTAAATTTTTACTTCATTCTAAGATGCTAACTGCTTAGTTTTATTTAACAGACAAAAGTCAGTTTTAAAAGCTACAAAATCGATGTCATAAAATATTCATAAGATATTAGAATTGCCATCTATCATTTCCCCTAAGCTATTAAAAAACAAAATTTAAATATCAATTTTTTAAACAGACACAAAATTCAATGGTACAAGAAGTGTATAGTCCACCTATACCTCCAGGTATCAGTTCACACCTTAGAGGCAACAATTGATACAGTTTCTTATGCTGCTTTCCAGAGACGTTGTACATATATAAATGACAGCACATCAAATAAAGTGACGTGTGCCTTGGTTTTTTTTCTTTAATAAAATACCAAGGAGACATGTCTCATTCTTCTCAGTCACTCAGAGCATCCCACTGTTTGGCCATACTATAACTGATTTGACCTACTGATGTTCACTTAGGTTGTTTCCCATCTTTTGCCACTACAAATAATGTTGCAGTATATATCCTTGACATGTCTTTGCAAATCCATAGAGGTCTACCTGTTTGGTAAATTCTTATTAACAGAAGTGCAGGCTGAAAGATGATCTATATTTTAAAAAAAATTTAAGTATTATTCCACTGCATTCCATAGAGGTAGTGTTAATTTACACTCCTGCCAAGAAGGTGACACAGCATCTGTGCTCCCATACCCTTCCCAACACAGTGAAAACAAACACTTTCAAATATCTACTTCGTGGTCCAGAAATCCCCACCCATTTATAATGAAGAGCTACTTTTCATTTCCCCAAGGCTCTGGGAGCACAAGCAGACAGACTGAATGCCGACATCCACACGCCTATGTGGAACAGCCGAGGAAAAACCAGTGTTATCTAAATTCACCTGAGTGGCAGGGAGAGAAAGACGGGGAGGATCTAGGAAGTAAAGATCTGCTGCTAGATTCCAACACATGTGGATTCAGGCAGTGCCTTCAAACTTGGGTACTCACATGGTCCATGAAGACACCTGGTTGAGAGGCTCTGAACTCAAATATACTATACGATGGAACATTATTTATCCTACTTTTCATTTATAGGTACTGCCTCTACTTTGCCTGCAAACAGTCAAAAAATGTACTCCTCCTGAAGAAAAGTTCTGGGAAAGGAAATAATTTTAGGAGTTCATAAGCAAACCATTTACTGGATTTAGGGATAAAAGGGATCAAATAATCTTGTAAAAGTTGGATGACTCTGAAAGATGAGAATGCTTGTCTCACATTCATGAATGAATACATGATTCAACATACAAAATGTTTTCACTACATGATAAAATTAGCATAAGTCTTGCCTGACTCTACCAGAACAAAATCAAAAGGGTGAACTGTGTGGCATATAAATTGAAATTTAAGTTTTAACATAACTTCTCTTCATACTCCTATACACTATAGGTGGGAGTATATGTTGCTACAAGCTATCTAGAGGACAATTTTGTAATACGTATCCAAAATTTTAAGTGAATTTATTACAAAGAGATGGCTGATCCATTCTTTCCATCTTACCACTAGTGATCTTTTTCTTTCCACATTTGTCTACTTTCAATGCTATACCTTAGATACTGTCATCATCAATTATATATTCTTTGAAACCTTGATATCAAACATATCACCTTTTGACCACCACCTCTTAGTTTTCCATCTTAATTACTCTAGTAACTTCCTGTAATAATTCCACAATTTCATTAAGAGTTTCAATTCATTAATCCTGCTATTTTTCACTATTTATCAAGCAATTCTTGTGATCACTTCCCTTGTTCTTAGATTCATGTTCCACCATAATCAAAACCCACCACTCCCCTGTCCCTTTCTCCCTCTACACACTTAGCCGGCTAAATCTCAACCTTTGTTGACCTAAACTGTCTGCATTCTCTGCTGTTTGCAGCAAAACAGCTGATGATTGCCAGAGAAAAACACCACATCTGGGTTTCAAAGGAAGGACCACAAACAAATGGGTATAAAAGACCAGCCCCAAATCCTACTATACTCCTTGACCCCTTCCCATGTCCCCAGTCCCTTGAAATCTCTTTGTTGAAGAAACCAGGCTGTTTGACACTGATTTCCCAAAGTCTAGGTTTTGCTGACTGCATTCCTGTACATTATTCAACATTCTGTCCTGTTCTCTATACTGCAGCAAATTGGTGGACTCTACAGGACTGTTGTCTTTTGAATCCCCAATTTTAGCATTATTTTTCATTGACTTAAAGTAAATGAAGATACAGCTTATTTACAGGTCTTCCTCTTCTCCCCATAACCTTCTAATAAACCCATATCTCAATTTTTTTACGAAATTCACATTCACTGTTTTCATTATTAAGAATGCTGTAAACATTACACACTGCGGCGACAGGCTGCCTACTGTAACTACATTTTCTTAGATGTGAATTTTTTTTTCCTGCAGTTATCGTTACCTTGTCATTTAGGGTTTTCCCTGAATGTCCGAGGCCTTCCTACACTTTGAAACATCTTAAATTTCCTCTTAATATAAATTTCCATAAAGTCAAACTCATTGGATAATTTTCTAGGTCTAATATAGTGGTTAAAGAAAGCCTCTGACAAAATGATACTTGTACAGAGACCTGAATGGAGTGAGGGAGAGAGCCACGTGGCTAGCTGGGTAAAATTTTCCAGGCAGAAGGAGCAGCAATTACAGATGCTCTAAAGCGGGGGGATGCTTGGTGTGTCAGGGGAACAAGGAGATCAGCATGGTAGAACACAGAGGTGGGGGCTGCTATAGGAGATAAGGTAAAAGAAGTACCATAAACAAGACAACGTCAGGCCTTGTATGCCATTGTAAGGCTTTTGGATTTTATTAGGGATAAGATGGGAAGCCATTATAAGGTTGTGAACAGAAGAGTGACAAAAATATTATTTATATTTCAAAATAATCACATTAGATGCTAACTGGTGAACAGATTGTAAAGAGGGAAAAAAGGAAGCAGAAAGACCAGTTAGAATTTTTTTCCTCAACAGTTCAGCCAAGAGATGACAGTGCTTGGACCACTGTGCTAACAATGGCGAAGATGAGAAGTGGTCACATTCAGGACATACTGGGGTAGAGGCAAAAGATGGACTGGATAAAGAACACGAGAAAAAGACAAGAGTCAAGGATGACTCTAAATCTTTTGGTGTGAACACGAGAACAAGAAGAGAGATGATAACGGAGACAGAAGAAAAAAAGGAGAGAGAGATCTGATGGGAGGAAATCAAGAATTCTGTTTTGTATATGTTTAGTCTGGACACCCAGGTGGAAACATTCATTAGGAGTTGGAAAATGAGTATGAAGTTTAAGGAAGAGGTTAGGACTGGAGATAAAAATGGAGATGCTGTGATTTGAATTCTTGTTCTTGTGCTTCTGATTTTTCAAAGTAGGGGGTGGAAATACTTTTTTTTAAACCTACCCCAATCTGGCTTTCATCTTCACTGTTCCACTTAAACTGCTCATATCAGAGTCAATGAAGAGCTTTATGTTATCAAATCCAATGGACTTTCCCCCTTTCTTGAATTCTATGAAGCACTCCACAGTTCACCACTCCCTCCCAAATATATACTGATAATCCAGACTTCCTCTCTGAGCTTCAGACTCATATATTTGACTGTCTACTTGACACCTCCACCTGAACGTATAATTGCATCAGAAGTTAACCTGTGAAGAACATGACTCTCAATTTGTCCACCTCAAATCTCTTCTTTCTCCTTATTCTCATTTCAGTAAACAGTCTAATCATCTACTCATTTGCTCAAATTTAAAAACCAAGAAATCCCCGAATCTTTCCTTTCTCTCATTTCTCAAATCCATTCCTTAGCAAGTGCAAAACATATCTCAAATCTATCTACCTCTCTCCAACTCCACGGCCTCCACCCTAGACAAAGCCGTCTCTCTCTCTTATTGAAACAAACTCCTTACTGGTCTTCTTGCTTTCACTTTTTATTTTACAAACCTCCCTCTAAAAAGCAGTCAGAGGGATATTTTTAAATATCCGGTACCTAGAATCCATCAACAACATCCACTGCATTCAGGATAAAATCCGAACTCCTCATCCCTATGTGATCTGACCCAAGTTCTCACCTCCAATCTTACGTCGGCCCATTTTCCCCTTAACTCTTTACAGTCAAGTCCCACTGACCTCCTCTCTGTTTCTTTAACACTCAGGTCTTGAGGCCCCGCAAGCTTACTTTTTTGCTGCTCCTTTCTCCGAGAGTGCTCTTCCTCCACCTCTTTACATAACTGGCTCTTTCTCATCCTTCATGTCTCAGTCTGAATGTCACTTCCCTGGAGAGGCCTCTCCTTATCTGTCTACCTACAGTACCCTCTTCCTTTACTCTCCATCATAACCCTCTGCTTATTTTCCACATGACCCATACTAACATTTTGATATCACCATATTTATTCATTTGGTTTGTTTATTGGTTGTCTCCACACTACCAGAGTGTAAGCTTGATCAGGGCAGGGGTCCGTCCTGTCTGCCTTGTAATTTCTAGCACCAATATTCGCACCTGGGACATAACAGGTATTCATTTATTTGTTGAATGCATTTATCACACCTTTATATAAAGACATACATACAATAAAGTTCATTGTACCCTTTTTTTCCGACTTTGTAGGCTAGGAGATAAATGAATAGAGTAATATTTTCTATCCAATCAGTTTTCCTAGCCTGTTTCAATGTTCCAAAGTCTAATTAACAGAACAGGGAAGCTACCCTGAACTGCACTCAACACTTTGGAGACAGCATTCTTATGTTAGCAAAAAAGTAAAGACGAACTGAATGTCTATAATAAGGTGTTTATTACAGAGTTTTCCATATAAGAACACGCGACAATAAACTAAGGTGGTCTGTGTATCAGATATCTCCTGTTTGACCCTCTAGATTCACACTCCTTCCTTTTCCCCCTGCTTCTCCCAGGGGCCAGTGTGTGTAGCTTATGCTGACTTCCACTTGGGTTCAGACAATGGGAAGCCCCATCAGGAGATCAAAGAAAGAAACGAGAATGAAGTCATGGTATCTATTTCCCTGTGACCCTTGAACAGAAGTCATCCTGCTCTTAGGGCGTTGATTTCACTCACTGTCTCCACGTTCTAGAACTGCTCCCAGCTCTCATCCCTGTAGGTCGGAAAGTGGTTAACAGCTGGGCTGCTCAGAGTCCTAAGATACTGTACTACCCCCTGTGGTTGTCCTTCACCCACATCTTTATAAATAGTTTCTCTGTGAATAAAATCTTTCAATTATCCCACATCAAGGATGCCATCTGTCTTCTGTTAGGACCCTGATAAAATGCATATTTAGCAAAACTGATGTGAAAAGTTCTTCATAATATGTTGATTAGAAAAAAGACTTTAATATAGTCGGCATTATTTAATCTTATTTATGGAAACACATCTCTCTACATAACCGTACACATATTACACATGCACTTACACACACGTCTGTAAAGATGTTTGTCAAAATGCCAATGGTGGGTATCTCTGGATGGTAGGATTTAAGGGGTATTTTTCCTTTTTCTTTTTCTCTTTATATAATTATGTACTATTTGAATTTTCAACAAGCATATACTATATTGATAAACAGAAAAAAATACATATACATTTAAAAATAGAATTTCCTTCTTCTCCATCCCCATTTCTACTACCTTAATTCAGAAGCCCATTACTCCTTACCAAGATTATTATAGCTTCCTTACTGCACCTAGTTTCTAGTCTTGACCCCTACTCTGCAGCCTCAAAACTTCCACCAGAGTGATTTTTCTAACAGGCTAAGTGATAATATTCTCTTGCTCAGAAATTTTCAATGGCTCTCAAAGTGGCTAGGAGAAAGACCTAAATTCCTCTGCCTAGTATATTAGACTCTTCAAAATCTGCCTCCTATTTACATATGTGGCCTCACTCTTGCCAGCTCACCTTGGCACCTTTTGTTTTTCTGGTACACAATGCACTTCCACCCCAAGCCTACGTACACAGTGGCAGGAATGCCTCCTCTGTGCTTGTTCTGTTGGTCAAGCCCTGCTCATTCTTTCAATCTAAGGTTAAAGTCAACCTCCTCTTCCTGATTTCCCCCAGTGCCCCTGATTTCTCTGCTCCCACTCTAGCTGGTCCACGCGTCTACTACCACAATCATTATGCTGTGCTACTATAACTAGTTTCTTACATTTCCTCCAACTAAACTTAGCTGTCCTGACAGCAGGGACCATGTCTTTTCATCTCTGTATTCTCAATGCCTAACACAGTAAGCCTTGAAGTACTGGTTGCAAGAAGAAATCTACTTTTATCTATATTCTGCTGGTCTAAAGGTTACATTTTTAGAAGACTGATCTATATGATAATTACATGGATTAAACTTGTCCACAGAAAAATTAAGTCAAATGGTGAATGACTTAAAACTGTACAATAATGCTGCTGAGGGCATAACTATTAAAACTGCTACCATTTCCTAAAGACATAAACCTACGATAATCTGTAAGTATGAACTAACTTCCAGATGTCTCACTAAAGGGAATGCATTTTCTTTTCACATAAGAATAAACGTACATTTCTAAAATAAGATACTTCAGCAAAAAAAAAAAGCAGCAAATTCTGTAAGAATTTGAACTAGTAATGCTTACCAATACTAGCATGATCAATAATAGTGTCAATATCTTGTAGACCCCATTTCTTATAAGCTAACGGTGGTGGCTGTATGTTCTCATTGCCTGATGCTGCAGCTGTCAAAGACAAAAATCAGACAATCCAAACTTAACTACAATGCATAAAATGAAGTTTTACAAAAAAATCATTAAAATTGTGATAATTTGACTTATTACTCTAAAATTTCAACTAATAATAATGAAGCAAGTTAATGTAAAAAGGCATAAAGTGAGATTTATTTATGCCAAGACAGTGCACATAAAATGAAAACACTACAAGAGTAAGTTGGCTGTCACAGGAGATTTTGGAACACTCAAGTAATTAGAAAAGACTATTAACAATTCTAGACTATTACTAAAATTTAAGATGAATTCAAGCTGCAATTGTAGTGAAACAAGCAGTTTCTCCCCCTTGAGAAAGACAGTGGATAAAATCCTGGGAACAGCAACCAGTGCCCTACTTGGTGAAAAACTACAAACCTGATGCTCTATATGCCTGGCAGGAGCACACACAGCAAGGTCTCTAAGGCAAGTAACCGAGGCCAGGCTTGATAGAAAGATAGCTTAACAGCAACAGCATCGCCAGAAAGAATTAACGCAATGCCGCTGTTAACGTATTTCCACCTAGTGAGTGAGTTATGAGAAAAAAAGCAAGTTACACCTTTTGCCATAGGTTTATGTAAATTCTCATGCATAAGAATACAGCTGGATTCTGGTTGCTTACTCTGGAAAGTGAAGAAAAGTACTTTAATAAAGAAAAATATAATCCTCTTGGGACTTCAGATTTGATAGTAAGGACAAGAAAACAGAATTTTCCTACATCCCAAAATAAATGTCACAACAATTTGTGGCTAAGTAATTAGAATTCTTTTAGAGCAATTTACAGTAGGAGAGCACTAAACAGCTTACTTACTTCTTGGGAGACAAAATGGCTTTATGGTATTATACATAACAAAATAAACAGGAATTTAAATGCTGACAATACCAGGTATAACACAATTGTCTATTTCTAGTTTATTTTATTGACAGAATTATTATTTACAGAAAACTGCCAGTCTCTTTGGGCACTTATATTAAATGGTGACTATTTTAAATTTTCCCAAGAAAATGACAATGACAGTGGGCTGCATTTAAATAATTTAAAAGATTATGAAAATAGGTATAAAAATTCAAACGAACTCTGACTTTATAGAAAATCTTGTACTATTAAAGAACCACATAACCAAGACTTCAGGATTTTACCAATCACATCAACCCACTACAAAGACACTGAAAATTTTTCTAGTGCAATGTAAGATGCTGCATTTTTTTCCCTATAGGAAGTTACTTTACACCTTACAGTTTAGTTCTGGATTTATGAACAACCTTTATGAATCTGCAAACACATCCTATTTAACTTATATTTCCAGGCAGCTGTCTAAATCATTTAAGAGTTAAACTTTGTTTTAGGGCCAATAAGGCCCTTCTTCTACCCAAAACCAGAAGAGGAAGTCAGCACTAGTACTGGTATTTTCATTGGCTGTAATTAAGGCTTTTCTTCCTCATGTTTGAACATCTCTAAAACTGGGATCTTAAAATTGATGGTGTGTATTTCACTGGCAGCATTTTTGCTTCTTAGTGGTACATAAAATAACAGTGCATCTTATAATCAATAGCATCTTGAATTTAATGAAATACAATATCTTCTTCCAAAGACATAATAGCATCAGAATGTAAACTACAGGTAGTAAAAGTGAGACAGTTTTCACCCCCAACTCTGGAAATAATGTAGTTACCCATATGTACATTACGTTTAGTCCTCTAACCTCTCCATTCAGAAGTGTTCCAAGTTAGCCAAAAGAAACTGATATTCCGCCTGCCATAGGGAAAAATTCCCCTAAGACAATGGTATCTTTACCCCTAGTGAGGACAGAAGCCATGTAGAATCACAAGACTTTAGAATATTGGCCCCCTAGCTGCTGATCTAGTGAGAAATTTGGTTCCTTAGCTAGATGCAATTAAATTCCTCACCCCAATGTTGATTCTCAACACAGGCACAAATCTCTCTCGTCACGGGCCAAGACCTATCGCTGTGTCAGTGAAGAAAGCCTGTGCTGGTCACACTCTCCACTGGCAAATGTCAAGAGTGGTGATGATTCAGTCCTTGCCATTATCTTACTAAGCAATCTACCCAACAATGCGGTCCCATTTTTACAGCAGCAGGTTTTTTTCCATAAATCTAGTTTGAAAGACCTTTTTAATTTAGAGGACACATTTAATTTTCTAAGTAGGTTAAATTAAATAAGACGAACATCATCAGAAGTTAAATACATCTTACTAAAAAATTACCTTTTGCTACCTGATTTCGACAAGCACGAAGAGATTGAAAAAGGCTAAATCCGTCAATAGTCACAATGGCAGCTGGATACAAGATACTTAACTCTTCATTCTATTAAAGAAGTAAGAAAGAAGAAAAGAATACATTTTCATCATAGCCAGATAAGCATATGTTTTTCTATTATACCCGAATGTCATGATTAATGAAAAATAAAAAATATGATGACTAAATCACTGTCAACTACCAACAGACGAACCATGTGAGGCAAAGGAACAGTAAAAATAAACGGAAAATTAATTTCAGAATGCGTTTTGGTCAAGGACTTAAAATTCTTCTCAAATATGAGCTTTTGTGCATGGTGAATAATACTTTCAGGACAGATGGTGAGATTAACAAAAAAAAGCATGTTTCATAAAAATGAAATATAGTTATTGTGCAGATAGGAACAATACATAAAAGTAGAAAGAAGAAAAAAGGAAACTCATCTGAAATCCCAGACATGTCTCAGTACACATCCTTATACGCTTTTGTATGACACTATACCACACACAGTATTCTATGAAATGTTTTTTATTACTCAATAATATGTCAATGATATTTTTCCATTTCAATAAGTGAGCAAATCACTTTTTGTCATGGCTATGCAGGATTGCATTATATGTACCAAAATTCAGTTCACCACTTCTTACTGATGGACATTGACTTTGGCCTCCTGCTCCCACTCTTGCTCCCTACAGTCTATGCTCCACACAGCCAGCATGATCTTCGTGAGACACTGCAAATCAAACCACTCTCCTACTAAAACTCTCCACTGGCTTCCTCCTGCATTTAGAATCAAACCCGAATTCTTTAATCATGCCTGTAAGATCCGGCACATACCTCTAATGTCGTCTCTCCTTGCCCCTTGAATCACCTCAGTGCACCGAACGTGGCTGGACCTTCACCTCCCCGATCTTCACCTGCCTAGTTCTTCTGATCACTCAGGTCTCAGCTCAAATGCAGCTACTCAGAGGGGCTGCTCCTGAGCCTCTGTCTCAAATAGCTTCTCCCTTCTCTTGCCACACTGCTATCTCCTCAACATGATTACTTCCTCCACAGCACCTATCAGAGACCGGAATCATCTTCGTATCTCTAGTTGTTTATTGCTGGTTTCCCTCCACTATCCCCAAACAGTGAGCTCCATGAAAGCAGGAACTTTGCGTGCCTGGTTCATCAATTAATACATTTTCCTTATTATAAACATCACTGCAATAAACGTTCTTCTGTATGTATCTTTCCACATTACTTTCATGTAAATTCCCTCAAGTGGGTCTACTGGGTCAGGGAGTATTCACAATCTTTGTTTTCATTCACATTATTAAATTGCCTTCAAGAAAGTACCTATCACTTTATACTTCCACCAACAATACATAAGAGTGCCTGTTTCTCCATATTGTCACCAATAGTTTTGTTAATCTTCATCTTTGCCAACCGGAAAGGCAAAAAATTATCCAAATGTAACTGGTTATAGCTCTTAGATTATTATTAAGGTTCAAAATTTTATCATATGCTTTTTGACCAGTTATATTTCTTCTTTTGAGAATTGTCTTGCCCTTTTTCCACTGGATTAGTGGGCTGTTTCAATTTTTAAAAGAGATTTGTGGGCCATGAGGGGTGAGAGCCAGGGGGAAGGCAGCTGACTTGGGTGCTCACAGCTCACATGACCCGTCCACAAGGCCAAGCTTGCGCAGTTCATTGAGCATGACAGTGGGGAGAGAGCCTCCTCATTGCCTTCGAGGAACTAATCACCAGCAAGTCAATTATCTCCAAAAACAGATGGTCTTCCTCAAGATACTAATACAAACATCATGGTCCAAAAGCTACAGAAGTTGTGCTAGGTGACAGAGATCTTTGTGCAGAAGCCACAGAAGTTTCTGTAACATTCTAGAAAGAGATCTCTCTTTGGAATCTTCTCCCGCAATGACCCACTGTCACCCCTACTACACTCATCGCCCCCAAAATTGAACTAGAGGAAATCTGCTCCCATGTTTTTTAATAGATTTGGGAGTACAGAGAAGAAGCAGCCAAGATATAAATTGAGGTATCAGATCCAGAGGTGCTTATGCAGCATAGAGAGCAACAACAAAGACTTCTCTCTCCATGTTCAATAAGAATTATTTTTCAGCCAAAAGATTTTCGTCACTCAGATAGCAAATAGCAAGCAAGTATTTAAATGATAATTACATTTTTCCACCAGCTCTAAAAAAAAAAGAGTATTAAAGACATAACCAAGCTTAAAGTGTCTAAAGAATCTTCACCATCCGGAGAATCTGTAGAAAAATGGTAAACAGATCTTGAGAGATAATCTTCAATGAACAGACATCTTCTTAGATTTCCAACAGCTCCTTCTTTGTTTCCTTCAATAGTTTCATCTTCTCCTATCTTTTTATGATGAAGTCTTCAGTTTTATCTACCCATATCCTCTGCTTGGAAGAATTTGCTCCTTATCCATGACTTCAACCACCACCTTCAATCTAGTCTTCGTCCCTAGACAGTAGTTCTGTATCATTGTACATGAACATAAGTGAGGCCATCTTGTTACGCTAAATGACCCCAGCCCCTCCTCTGTGTGACTACTCACTGCTCTGCACATACTCTAAAAGATTCACATGCTCTCCTGATTTATGGCCTCCGCCTACGTATGTACTCTCCTATAGCCTGATAAATTAAAACTTTGTTCTGTGAGTTTCTACCAGGAACAGGTTGACCACAGGCAGGAAACACACCTACAAGATATTCATCATCACTGATAGGAGAAAAGGACAATGAAAGATCCTGGAGTCCGTCATGCCTGAAGGCTGACATTTCTAAACCCACTCCTGCCCATTTTGCCCCTATAACTGCCTCAAGATTCTGTAACCCTGGAAGATGGATTTTTTGAGACATTAGTCACCTGTCTTCCGATTTGCTGGCTAATCAAATTAAAACTTCCTTTCTCGATCCCTAACTCGTTGTTATTAATTGGCTCAGATCACAGGGAGCAGAACGAGCCCGTTGTTCGGTAACATCATTACAGGCATACAGGTATTTTCACTTTATTTCCTACCATCATCTCAAACTCAACAAGTCCAAACCAAATTTAATAACCCTTATTTACTGCCAAAGCAGTCCTCTCTTTCAACTTTGTCAATAGCATTCCTCAGGATGGATATCTTAGAGGCAACTCATTTTTCTCTTTAATATCCTACATCTCTACACAATAACTAAGTCCTGTCAACTGTTCCTTTAAAATGATTTTTGTAGTGGTCCTTTCTCTCTTCCCACCACCATTACAGCCCTGGTTCCCAAAACTCCATGTCTATTACAGATAACTGAACAAAACAGGTAACTAACTTCCTCAATTCCAGGCACTCACAACTCCAATTCATCCAGAAGAAAGAGTCCTTCAATATCCCTTTGATGACCTCACTTCCTTCTCATAAATTTTAGCAGCTTCATTTCCTGAATCAATTCTGATTTTTACTTGGCTTTCAAATTTATGAAAAATTTGGCCACTCTGGCTATCCAAAAGTTTCTCATCTTTTCTAACATAGGTTTCTTTGTTGTCTCATACATAGTCCTACATTCGAACCTTCCTTCATTTCTCTCCTTACTACCTAAAATTCTTTCCCCTCTTTTCCCATTAACTAACTAAATTCCATACCCATTATTCAAAGCTTAGTTCAAATCTTGCCTCCTCAATGAAATTTTCTTTTATTGTCCTAGTCTTAACGGAGCTCCCCTTTCTCCAAATTTGTAGAGAATCTAGTCTGTCCATATAAATTAGCAATTAATTACGTATTGCTTTATATTACTGATTAACTCATTCACAGGTATTAACAGGTATTAATCTAGTCTCTCTTACTAGATTGCTAAGTGTCTTCTATAGCTTCAGTCCCTATAGCTCCAGTACCTCTATCATACAATTTAAGTTGACATAGGCACACAATATATACATCTGTTTACTTGAAATCTTTTGAAGGCAGAGTAGCACAAAGAAGGATGGCATATTGTATAGTTTTGATTATGTGAGCCAAACAAAATCACATTGCTTTATGTGGCTCTACATTTATTTTTTGACTGTGAGATAATCAAAATCTCACACAGTACCTAGGAAGAAATGAAAACTGTGGAGAGCCTTAGATACTAAACAGTATTATTTTCTGTCAAGACCTTCAATAAATATAAAATATTTTCCACTATAAACAAAAACTTAACAACCACTTTTCTGAGAAACAGGTAAGTACAATGTAGTAGAAGTATTAATAGTAAGGCCAGAACTTTTTTCTTTCACTCTGTATAACTCTGACACCTAAATCCAAATAAAAAAGATATAAAGTTATATAATACCGCATTTTTGCCTTAAGTAGAAAGCTTTACCTTAATAAGAAAGCTTTTTTGGCTTCTGACTAAAGTGTTTTATTTTACTGTAGGACAAAACATACAATATTTCATTAAGTAAAAGCAACACTGGTATTCTTTACTCAGCTATAAATAGGTTATATTTCTAGAACATGACAGCACAGCGAACTGTGCCACAGACAAGGACATCTTTAAGTTTTCAGCCAATCAAGAGGGAAGAAGCTACTTCAAAGTAAAGCTACTGCACACTCTTTTATACTACCTGCTCGGTCACGCCAGGATGCCGTGGGATTTCATAGGTTCTGCATTTAAGCTGTAGCACTGGGTCCTCATTCAAAAGTTGTGCAAGCAAGAGGACACCACTCTAGGAGGAAGCACAGAGAAGAGCCCTGATCGTCTTCTTACCAATATACCTGAACAGGTATGGCCAGCAGAGAGCATCATTTCCCCAGCACTGTTTCATGGAGACCAGCGAATCTCTTTTTAGAAGAATACAGCTTCTCTTCTCCATAGCTTCTACCAGAACTTTCCACCACCACCCTGCTCCCCCCACCAGCCTCCACACCCATCAAGTATCAACTACACACTCCCAAGCAGCATCTAATGAGTCACAAATGGGTACCGTGGGGAGGGATGACTAGGTATCCCCGTCAGCTGGTGTTTTCTGAGTGCTGAGCACCGACTCACCTCGGTATAGAAGCGCACGTAGCCTGAGGTAAAGCCTACCACAATGCAGGTCCAGTCAGGACGGCCAGTGGAACTCCTGTAACAGACGAAATTTATCACCTTCACGGCTCAGAAATCAAGGCAAAGAAAACGAATAGCTCTTATTTATCCTTACCTCTTTTGGCTTGCAAGTGGGATACATAGAGCACTGGTTACACATTCCCTGAAAACAAAAACAAAATGATATGCTTATCTAATGGATTTATCAATCACTTTTAATTCTCTGTAATTTAGTGTTAAAGGGCAGTAAGAGGAAGATGAGCTCTGTGGACCACGTTTATTCAATGCAAAATGTCAAAAATATAGTAAAACTCTACCATAAGTAGGGTCAAAAATTCATTCACATAAAAGGTAATGTCACATTCACTTGAGGTTAATAAAAAGCAGTATTTTTCATTCTGTATTGTCATGAAAAGCAGGAGAGTAAAAAAAAGCAAAACTTTACTATACACAACTGATTACATACAGAACTGAGAAAGTATCAACTGATCACCAGGCTTTCATTTCCCACTGGCCCCCTCTCCTCCACATCAGCTAAGAACTCGGGCAGAGGGTGGCAGGAAGTGTCAATCACATTTCTGCAGATTACACTATGCTAGAGACTTACTGTATTTCCAATTGGTTGGCTGCTTCTTTTATATTTTGCAGAAACTGCCCCTGATGACCTATTTCTAAGCACATGCTAGGTTGGATGTTCTTTAAGGGATTTTTTTTCTGACGTGTAGATCTGAAAAATTTGTCAGGAGCTCAGAGACCAAGGCTCAAAATTAAAACAGCTTCAACTGACTGACGCTTATTTAACCTGTCAAACCTCAGGACCATCACTAGCTAATCCAAGAAATCACGAACACTCTTGCCCCATCCATCCTTTTAGGTAATCAATGAACAAAATTTAACCTTTTTGTTTGTTGTCTTTAAAGTAATCGAATCATTATGTTTACTTTGCATTTCTGACAGAAATTAAATGTCTTCAAAATGCTTAGACTAAATGACATAAAGAGAAGTATTATCATTTACTTTGATAAGAGTAGAAAACATTTCACTGAGCATCTGCAATGGGCCAGGCACACACTATAGCCTTCCATCTGGTTGTCTTTTATATAAATTCAAAGTCTGAAGAATCTTATTCATTCTGATCATGGTTTTCAGTTATAAAAATTTAACTGGAAACAGCTTTTGGCTCCAGGTTGCAGGCTAGCAGCTCCATCATGTAACCACACTAGAGATCTGGTTTTAAAACTTACTGGGTCAGTAGGAAACCTGAATATACCAACTTGCATTTCTGAAGTCTTTATGAGTTTAAGGATTAATGTAGCACTGTCCCCTTCAAGTACGAGCCCAGTGCTGGCAAAGCAGAGAAGACAATGACTGCCCTTGACTTTCTGGCTGAATGAAGTTAGTAATGGAGAACAGAGAGAAAAGACAAAATGTGGAAAGGATGTTATGGGATTCTCTCTGAACTCTTCTTCAAATCCTCTCCAAATGAGCATTTTTTTAAAAGTAATCACATGATGAGTAAAATTAAAATTTGCTGACTGAATCATGCTCTACAATCTCTAAAGTTGGGAAGAATATACATTTACTAAACATTCCAAATGATGAAGCTTCTTAATAGATTCACTTACAAGTCAAACAATTTCACGTAGCCATTTAACACAGAGACAAAAAATTAACTGGTACCTACCCTTCTTCAACGTTCAAAGACCCACTCCAGCCAACAGCAAACTGCATTTCTTCCTTTCCTTTATCACTATATTTCCATTTTGCTGAAAAAGTTAAGTTATATAAAATAACTTTAACTATAGCATACTACAACAGTAATTTCTAAATTTCACTCTTTCCCTTTAGAATGATGAGGACAAAGTTTATTTGTTCTGTATTAACTGATTTGGGTCTTTTCAGAAGCAAATATAAGATAATGTTTAAAATATTCTGTAAGATTTTAATAAAGTTCTATCAGTCTCCTAGCATTCAGTCTCTCCTTCCTCCAATTAAATCGATATCATGTTGTCACAGTTCTTGCAGAATAAACTTATTAATTCTTATGTACCACTGACATTTTATTTATAACACTACTTTTATCTTCAGATGGCAGAGAATATTTATCTATTAGATTTATGCTACTAGAGAGTAAATCTGCTTTGTAAGGCCATCTCATAAGCATTTTAAATAGGTTTTCATATCCTATGTACGCCCAAACTTTAACTGTAATCAAAAAAAATTATGACCTGAGAACTTATGCCCCAAATAGGAAATTACACTGTGAGTTTTCAAATTATAGCTGAAAATCACCTCACTCACATTATCACACACTAAGAAGGGGTCAGCGACCTTTTTAGTTCTAACTGCCCCTTACAAGAACTGTACCATGCCCAGTACTGCCTCTGCAGCACCACAGAGAGACAGCTAAAGTATCTGCAGCCAGGAAAGAAAGAAAGAGAGAGAGGAGACACAACAGAAAGGAAAAAGAAAGAAAAAAGAGAGAGAGAAAAATTTTAAAAAGGATTAAAAAGTGTTACATAATATATAAAAATAAACTATAGAATGCCACCATATAACACATACAATGGAAATAACATTTTTTTTTCCTACTTAATCCATTTTCTGCTCTATTCTACACATTAAAATAAAGGCCACTGAAAAGAGAGTACTTACGCACTAGAAATACAGCTTTTTGCTCCCGAGCTATAACCATCAGATCATTGGTTGGAGATAAGGATAAAACACAATCTTGAAGCCAGGTGGTTTTCTGTGTTTTGCAAGTATTTCCTTCTTCTTCCTGTGGGTAAAATGACAAGTAGTGTGTAGGGAAAAGTATCGAGAGAATTTCAACTCAGCTGGTCTGCCTTGGGGAGCAAGGGAGAAAAAAAAAAAGAAAAAGAAATCTTCCCAATTCTTTTACAAAGTCTCAATAATATCCCTATCAAAACATGTCAAAGGGAGCTGGCCCAGTGGTGTAGTGGTTAAGTTCACGCACTCCGCTTTGGTGGCCCAGGGTTCACAGGTTCAGATCTCAGGCACAGACCTAGCCTGTTCATCAAGCCATGCTGTGGCATCCCACATAAAATAGAGGAAGATTGGCACAGATGTTAGCTCAGCAACAATCTTCCTGATAAAATTTAAAAAAAAGGTCAAAGATGACCAACAATCAAAAATATCCACGACAAACAAATCTCAGTTTTAACCATTAAAGCAAAAAATTTAAATATAAACAAATATAAACTCACAAGACATTAAAGAAAGTCACATATGGATCACTCCAGGAATGACTCAAGAAATTTAGTAAATAATCCTATTTCAGAGAGATAGTTAAGGTATCTGTAGCAAAGAAAAAAATTATCTAATGCTTACGTCTGTAGGATCTGTAAAAGTTTTTGATAAATTTGACACTTTTTTATTTTTTCTTTGACTTGAAAGGTGTTTCAATTTTTTAACTGAAAATTTATTTATTATATAGGTAAAGCCTCATGGTTAAAAATTCAACAGACCTAAAAAGGTCTTCTTTGAAGTGTCTCTCATACTCCTGTACTCTAGCCACCCAGCTGTTCAGTCTAGAGACAACCAATGTCATCAGTTCTTGTGTGTATTTCTGGAGAAACATTTTATGCACACACAAGCAAATACATTTACTACCCTTTCCCCTTTTTTCTTACACAAATGGTAGCATATTCTATACATCTATATTTTTTTCTCTTAGTGTATACCTTAGACAATGCCACATGAAGTTTATATTTTAATGGCTACATAGTATTTTTTTTTATTAATGCTATGATAGATTACAACCTTGTGAGATTTCAGTTGTACATTTTTGTTAGTCATGTTGTGGGTACACCACTTCCCCCTCTGTGCCCTCTCCCCACCCCCCCTTTTCCCTGGTAACCACCGATCAGATCTCCGTATCAATATACTAAATTTCACCTATGAGTGGAGTCATATAGAGTTCGTCTTTCTCTGACTGGCTTATTTCGCTTAACATAATACCCTCGAGGTCCATCCACGTTGTTGTGAATGGGCCAATTTCGTCTTTTTTTATGGCTGAGTAGTATTCCATTGTGTATATATACCACATCTTCTTTATCCAATCATCAGTTTCTGGGCATGTAGGCTGGTTCCACGTCTTGGCTATTGTAAATAATGCTGCGATGAACATAGGGGTGCAACGGACTCTTGAGATATCTGATATCAGGTTCTTAGGATAGATACCCAGTAATGGGATGGCTGGGTCATAGGGTATTTCTATTTTTAACTTTTTGAGAAATCTCCATACTGTTTTCCATAGTGGCTGTACCAGTTTGCATTCCCACCAACAGTGTATGAGGGTTCCTTTTTCTCCACAACCTCTCCAACATTTGTCACTCTTGGTTTTGGATGTTTTTGCCAATCTAACGGGTGTAAGGTGATATCTTAGTGTAGTTTTGATTTGCATTTCCCTGATGATTAGCGATGATGAACATCTTTCCATGTGTCTATTGGCCATATTCATATCTTCTTTTGAGAAATGTCTGTTCATGTCCTCTGCCCATTTTTTGATCGGGTTGTTTGTTTTTTTGTTGTTAAGCAGTGTGAGTTCTTTGTATATTATGGAGATTAACCCTTTGTCGGATAAGTGGCTTGTGAATATTTTTTCCCAATTAGTGAGCTGTTTTTTTGTTTCAATCCTGTTTTCCCTTGCCTTGAAGAAGCTCTTTAGTCTGATGAAGCCCCATTTGTTTATTCTTTCTATTGTTTCCCTCAACTGAGGAGTTACAGCGTCCGAAAAGATTCTTTTGAAACTGATGTCAAAGAGTGTACTGCCTATATTCTCTTCCAAAAGACTTATTGTCTCAGGCCTAATCTTTAGGTCTTTGATCCATTTTGAGTTTATTTTGGTGTGTGGTGAAAAAGACTGGTCAATTTTCAATCTTTTGCATGTGGCTGTCCAGTTTACCCAGCACCATTTGTTGAAGAGACTTTCTTTTCTCCATTGTAGGCCCTCTGCTCCTTTGTCGAAGATTAGCTGTCCATAGATGTGTGGTTTTATCTCTGGGCTTTCAATTCTGTTCCATTGATCTGTGGACCTGTTTTTGTACCAGTACCATGCTGTTTTGATCACTGTAGCTTTGTAGTATGTTTTGAAATCGGGGATTGTGATTCCGCCGGCTTTGTTTTTCTTGCTCAGGATTGCTTTAGCAATTCGCGGTCTTTTGTTGCCCCATATGAATTTTAGGATTGTTTGTTCAATATCTGTGAAGAATGTTCTTGGGATTCTGATTGGGATAGCATTGAATCTGTATATTGCTTTAGGTAGTATGGACATTTTAACTATGTTTATTCTTCCAATCCATGTGCAAGGAATGTCTTTCCATCTCTTTATGTCATCGTCAATTTCTTTCAAGAAAGTCTTGTAGTTTTCATTGTATAGATCCTTCACTTCCTTGGTTAAATTTATCCCAAGGTATTTTATTCTTTTCGTTGTGATTGTGAATGGGATTGAGTTCTTGAGTACATAGTATTCTATTATATAGATACAGTGTAATTTATTTAACCACCCCCTTATTGATGGACATTTGTTTTTTAACCTTCTTTTGCTGTTACAAACTATGCTACAACGAATAAGTTTACACCTTTGGCAGTTTGTGTGGGAGTCTATCAGTAGGATAAATTCTTAGAAGTGAAATTACTGGGTCAAAAGGAATCTGTAGTAGTAAATTTACTAGGCATTCCCAAGTTGTGCTCCATGGAAGTTGTGTTAATTCATAATCTAACCAGCAAGTTTTGAAAGTCCTTGCTTCCTCATAGTTTTCAAAAGATGCTTTAACTCTGGATCTTTGTCAATCTAACAGATGAAAAGTGGTATCTCAGTATACTGCATTCCTCTTATGAATGAGAACAGCCGTTTTCTCATATGCTAACGAGTCTTTTCTATGAACAGTTTGTTCCTCTCCCTTGCAGATTTCCTGTTGGGTTGCTCTTTTTCTAATTGATGTGTATACACTCTTTACGTATAAGGAAAATCGGCCCTTTGAACGTGAGAGTTGCAAATAGATTTTCCAGTCCATGTGGTAGCCGAATTTTTTCTATGCAGAAAATGTTTAATGTTCTCTAGTTCTCAATCTATTCTCTTACAGCTTCTAAGTTTTATGTCACACAGACTCCTACCTTTCTGAACTCTACTGAATGGCTTTTAGACTGAATTAACGAGAGGGGTAGAGGGGGGGAAGAGATGCAGGCTATTTTCATTTGTTTTTAATTTACACATTTATGCTTTTTTAAAACTTTCAATAAGCATGCCTTAGTAGCATAACAAAATTTAAAAGATTTTAAGAACAGAAAATCACCCTAGTCAGAAATATTCTAGTAGCATTTCTAGGAAAGATGAATCATTTCTTGCTGAGATACTATCAAAGAAATGTTTAAAAGGTAAGCAGGGTGCACCCTCTCCTGAAAGACAGGGAGAAGAGTAAAATTGGCAAAAATCCCTTCTTTTAGTAAAGCTCCATTTTAAAGGAATTTTCCTATCTTGCTCTTTTTAATATATTTTTCTACAGACAAATTAGGGAGAAAATTACCCCCTAAAGATAAAAGTTATAAGATAAAAGTTAGTTGTAGTAAATTTCTCCCTGGACTCACAATTTCTGCCACAGAACACAGTCTCTGTTTAGCCAGCTCTCACTCAAGACGTCTCACAGTGGCTTGGCTGTCAGCTGAGGCAACCCCCTCCCCCCAACAATTCCCTCTCCAGCAACTGAGACCCCATTTACACCAACTCTGAGGTTCAGGGCCTGTCAAGTGACTAGAGGCTCACCTTCAGGTAGGAGGCAGGAGCAGGGCAAGTCACACAGGGATACTATTCAGGTATCCGTGTTTGATAAGAAATGAGGGGGGGTCTGAAACACTTTGGCTGGTCTCTGACTCTCACCCTAAGAGTTCCATCTCAATGAAATAAAAAAGAATCAAAACGTGTCCCAGAAAAGGGAACACAGCCCTAATTTTGTCAAGTTCAAAACAAAATAATTTGAAAAGATAATATCGATACAAATGAGTTTCATCCTTTTATCACACTGCCAAAATTATGTTCAAACAGCAAATCCTGAAAATTTTCTAAAAGTAAGTTTTCAATAAAGAAGATTACTTCTGTTTTCGTCCTATGTTTTCAAAATAATGCCACGAACAAGTATTAGATCTGTAAGTTTATGTTGGCTGAAAAGACAAGGAGTGAAAGAAATTCAAAGATGGAAGGCATTTAAAGACCAACTGGTCCAAAACCTCACTTTACAATAACGAGAACAGAGTCTCAGGGAGGTTCAGGGATGTGCTCATCCTGCCACAGAATCAGCGTGGGGGCCCCAACCAGCACCCAGGCCTCCCGACTTTCAACTCAGGTGGTCTTTCCCTTCTACCACCCTGCTCCTCTCGGCGGGTAGCTGGAACAGCTCTTTGAGAAGCCTGCCTTCACTTGGGATTTGACTGTAGTCTTACAGCCAAGGAAAGGCCTTTTCCTAAAGAGAACTATCCTATTACTTATCACTTTACACCAGGTTAATCTTTCTGTAGTTCTTTGAACTAGTTTAGAGCTGTAAGAAATGACTCAAACATGTGAGCCAGCATACTCGAGGCATTTCTTTAAGTACTCCTTTAAAAATACTTTTCTCCTCTTATTTGTCTTCTTACCTTAAGTTCCAGTTCCTTTGGCAACTCCATCCTACTCTGACTTTTATCTTGTATCAAACTTATTGCAATTAAAAGTCTTACTATTCTATTACCTACTTATTCTGTGATTGCATTTCTCTCACCTTAGACTAGAAGGCATTTAACTGGCAAAGCCTATGCTTTCTATACTCCTCAACTGCACACGCAGCACAGCCCACTAGTAGTACATATGTGTGAATAACAGCATTCCCATCTCTCCTTACTTGTAGCCACAAAGATACCTGAATAACCTATTATTTATTCTTACACAGGGAACTGTATGACATGAGCAACTGATTCAAAGCTGGTATCCTTCAGCAACAGTATCCTTAGTAATGTTTTCCCCTAAGTAGCACCAAGATTTAACAGTTCAAGATTCTGGCTGACTTATCCATAGTAGGTACAAGTAAGAGAGATCTAAGAAGGGACAGAACACTACCCTCTTGGTTGGGTCTAGAACTCAGGGTAAATTATGATCAAGTTCTGTCTGCCATCACCCCAGCAAATGGACTGCAAGTGACCCCAAAAGCAAACATGAATTTACCCCACGAGAACTAACCAAGATGAAAGCATGGGAAACAGATATCACCTACCTGGAAGCAAATTCAGAGAAACTACTCCACAATGATTGGTTACATCCCTATTCCTGCTTAGCCATCTCATAAATGTACCTTTTTAGTAACATGAATCCAGAAAAAAAAACTTCATGTGAATTAGCATTCCAGTTTTCTGTCACTTTTCACTGCATTTTCTTTTCTACATCCTCTCCGCCTCTCCATCTTTCCCTGTGACTGTGGTTCTAAAAGCAGACCCTCCTAGTTCACCCCAGTAAAGCTGGACATGTACAAGTAGGAATTCCATATACTGAAAATAGGTTAGAAAGTATCATCATATGATTATGTTACATATTATATTATATCATATATTATAATATCATATCATCACTAGGATTTGCTGTGTCATAAAATTCTACAACTACAGCTTTAGTCTTCTGCTTGAGAATGATGCTAGCTTGTCAGGAAATGCAATGGTGTCATGCTCTTATTACAAGCTCAATAGCTATTTTGATCCACAGACATGGCGGGGGACCACAAGTTTCTGGTCACATGTAATTCTGAAGAAACTATTCTTTGTGAATAAGGCACAGTATTCAATGTATCAGATTCAGTAACAAGAAAGCCTCTAAGGATAATAACCAAAACAAATAATAATCTTAAAATTATAAACAGAGGTAAAAATACGTTGTTTTGCCCTAACTAGTTGTTTCTCCATAAGCTTACTTAGCTATTTTGCCCCCAGCAGTGTAAATTTTACCAGAATATTATGAAGCAAACTTAAAAACTGAAAACCACTGGGAGTGCAGGTGGGAGAAGAAATCTTACTTAAATCAATTTTCTTTCACTCAATCCTCAAAAAGAAAAAGGAAATCCCTTGGTACATCAGGGTGACGCATCAACAGTGAACACACTATATATGAGAGCAAACAAAGAACAAAAGGATGGAAAAGGCCAGGCCCTAAACTGCTACTTTGTGTCCAAGCAATTTGACGAGTAGACATCAGGCCATGGTAACTTGAAATCTCTCCTCATGATAAAGAAATCCTCTGGCGCCATCCTAAGCAGAGGACAGTGGGCCTATCAACAGGGGGCTGACCCAGTGTGTGTGTGGGTCTGGGCATCTGGCTCAAGAGGAATGAGGCAGGGATGACGCTGGTGATTCAGATGATGTTCATAGCACCATCTGCCAAACATTACAGTGTGCCAGACACTGAGTTAAGCGCTTTACGCATGGATCCGACTTAACTCTCACAGTAACTCTATAAAGAAGGTTCTATTATGACCTGAATTTGGAGATGGAGAAACAGAGACTTATCAAGATAACGTCCCCAAGTTACACAGATGGAGCAGGGATTTGAATCCAGGTACTGGAGTTCAATTGCATTGCCAATCCTCTGTGCTGCTTCCCACGCTCTGCTGCATGGGAAGCCGGGCCCTATAAGCAAATCTGGCCCAGTACCTTTAAATTTTACCTGCTCTGCTACTCTCCTTGCTGGTGTGACTTCAGGTGACCAGGTATAATGCCTGCAGCTGTGGATCCAAAATTAAGGGGGTGACAAAAAGCTCTACTCCACTTTTAGATTAAAAAACTAGTGCTCCCCATTCATTAAAAAAATAAAGAGGAACTGGCCTGGTGGCATAGTGGTTAAGTTTGCACGCTCCACTTTCAGCAGGCTGGGGTTAGTGGATTCAGATCCTGAGCATGGACCTAGACACCACTCATCAAGCCATGCTGTGGTGGCATCCCACATACAAAATAGAAGAAGCCTGGCACACATGTTAGCTCAGGGACAATCTTCCTCACACACACACACAAAGAATAAAGAAGAAGTGACATGGAGTATGCAGGTCTAACCTAGTCTAACTCAGCCAAATGGCTCATTGAAGTAACCTTGTTTGCAAAACGTGATCATGTATTTAACATTAATGTCTCTTTTTAAAGAGAGCCATGAAATAGACCCCTTCCTTTAAACATAAACACTGAATACCTGATTGACATATATGGAGTATTTATCAAATTTAAAGGGTCATGAATAGTATAAGAAATGGTAAGAAACATAAGAGCAAGCTCTACCTTGCAAGTACTAAAACCTTACTGGTGGTTTAATGGTTTAGCTCAGGGTTTCTCAACTGTGGCGCTATTGACATTTAGGGCTGAAAGATTATTGTGGGGGCTGTCCTGTGCATTGTAGGATGCTTAGCAGCATCCCTGGCCTCTAGCCATCAAATACCCACAACACTCTCCCAGATGTGACAACCACAAATGTCTCTCGACACTGCCAAATGTCCCCTGCAGAACAAAATACCCACAGTTGAGAACCATTGGTTTAGCTGAATAAGAAACATTTTAAAATTCTTTTTTTTTAAAGGCATGCTTTTTGGTGAGAAACACTGTCCTGGAGCTAACATCCGTTGCCAATCTTCCTCTATTTCGTATGTGCGACATCACCACAGCATGGCTTGATATGTAGGTCCACACCAGGGATCTGAACCTGCTAACCCCAGGCCACTGAAGCAGAGCATGAACTTAACCACTACTTAACCACCACCAGCCCAGCCTCTAAAATTTTTTTTAAACCAATAAATTAACTCACTAAGAAATTGTAGTAGTAGACACAAGCCGGTGTGATCAAAGAGCCTGGAACTGCTAGTCTATCCCTCAAACACGTCACCATCTCTCTCACCAGCTGACAGGATTATATAATCTTATAAAGAAATGGAAGGAACCATGGAGATCATTTGATTCGAACTCGTCATTGTCCAGAAAAGGAAACCAAGGCCTGGAAAGAATAAGTGGATTGTCACTAATCACATGAATGCCATAGGTAATAAATTTGAAGCAACATATACTCATATTGGACTCTTTCCTTAGCAACTCCGGTTCCTTACCTCTAAAATCAGGGGACTGGACAAATAATACAAATAAGAGGAAGAATGAGGAAATGGCCTGTGGGTCAGAATCCCTGAGGAGGACTGGATCCTCAATGGGCTCACATCTTTCTCTCACCCTGCTTTAATCTGTCCTGCACAACACTGCCTCAGAAATGCTCCAGAAGGGCTCACACCTCTATGTGCTAGCACTGCGTTAGGACAGAAAGACAAGAACAAAAAAAGTCCCTGTCCTTCATGCTCTTCCATCCTCTGGGAAGACAGATGGATACATACACAGTAGTCAGTCAGGGCGGCACATGGGAGGGTCAGCAGACCAGACTGGGACTGGGAGGGTGGAGTGTCCGTTTCAGAAAAAAATCTTCCTACTGGAAGGAAGTTCTAAGCTAAGTTCTGCTGATAAAGTTGAAAGCAGCCAGCAATAAAAGGGACAGGGCATGGCAGGAGAGAGGAAGAGGAGGTGGACATTCTCAGCAGAGGAAATATTCCCAGACCAGCCCCCTGCATCCTATTTCTCTAGGAAACCTTGAGTTCAGCATACTCAAAGGCCTAGAGGGAAGGGAGTCCACTTGAGGAGCTGCTGTCAAAGCAAAGTCCAACAGTGGAAAGGTACAAGATGCCCCTGCAGGGCAGGCAGGTGACGAAGACCTCGAATACGCTGTGCTGAGGAGCTTATAGTCATCTTGAAGGACCCGGGAGTCCCCAAAGGATTTTCTGAGCAGTGAAGCTAACTGGTCATATCTGCTCTCCTCAAATGTCCACATTTTTAAACTTTCAAAAAAACTTCAACTAGTAGCAATAAAAATGACTTTACATCCCAACTGATTTAGCCACTTCCTCCCCTGCTTCCTCCTAACCACCTCCCCACCTCGCAAAACTGAGACAAAAGTTACCCAAAATAATACCTACCCTTGACAAACTGGGATGACTCCAAAATTTTTTAATTCTATTTCATTATTTTAAAAGTGCTGGTCAAGACACAGTAAACTGATTTCACCACAAGTCACGATACGCAGTTTGAAATACACCGCTCTAAGCCAAGGTTTCTCACCCTCAGCACTGGTGACACTTTGAGCAGGGTCGTTCTTCATTGGAGGGTCTGTCCTGTACACTGCAGGATGTTCAGCAGCCTCCCCGGCCTCTACCCACTAGAGGCCAGTAGTACCCCCAGCATGACAACCAAAACTGTCTCCAGACTTTGCCTAATATGCCCTGGGGGGCAAAGTGACCCTGGTTGAGAACCACTGCTCTAGGCAATAGAGGGTACAGCAAGGCAAGGGCTGGGCCAGTGAGCCCTAACTTAGACTGGGGTCAGGGCGCAGCTCAAAACACCAGGGTAGGGCGCAGGGGAGGGCTCACAGCAGAAACACAAACCAAGAATAAGGAGTGTGGGTTCCTCTCAGATTTTTCAGGGGGGGCCTCAAGTCCAAGCACAAGTAACTGGACAAAAGTGTTGGTATAGAAGAGACAGAGAAATCCACTCTCCAGGCTGGATGGCAACGAACTAGTATTGGGTTTTACAGCGAAGCCTGATTTCCAATTCCCATCGCGAAAGCTCAGGCAGGAAAGAGGGACTAAAAAAACGCTCTGTGAAGCCAAACACAGCATCAGCACAGATCTGTTGGCTGACAAGATGCAAGGTCATTTTGTTTTGTACCATAAAGGCATGTGCCTGACAATGAGGTTTTCTGAAAACCTCCCCCACAATAATAGGGCCCACAGTCACTAAGACTGTTCCCTTGAAGCTACTGATCCTAAAATAATACCATCATTTGACAAGGCGGTTAATTCCCCAAGTGAGGTGTAAAATTCACAAAAGGCAAAAACAGTACCAGCTTGGCTTTCCACAAAAACTGGCACCCACCTAGCTACCAAAGTTAACATTAAATGCATCCATTAGCCATGAAACATAACCCCCGTGGGGGGAGGGGGGGCTGGTCGGAAGCATAATTTTTATTTTCGTGTGGCCTAAACTTCAAGGATTTTTCTTTGAACTGAGACGAGTAAAAATTTTTCTTAATCCACACAAATAGGGAAGCTACCAATGTGGATTACAAAAAGGAATTCTTCCTAAACAACTAGGGCTATACCACATATTTCTTAAAATTTCTTTCTTTTGATTTTAAGCCCACAAATTTGTTAAGTGATTATTCTTTCACAACATATTAGACAGTAAAATTGCAGTAATTTAACCAGGCTTTCAATTCTAGCTGGTCACTATAGAGGCTGGTGAATTATCACTCTGCAAACACAGTAGCAAATTCTTTTTGGTTTATCAGTTACTGTGGTGACTAGATAGCCATTGAAATAGCATGAATAGTTTTTCAAAGCTTTCAACTTTAGTATAATTAGTCTATCATTTGCAATTTATATTGTCACTGTCATAGTGCTAACTTTCACGGACATTTACACATTATGGTAGTACTAGTAAAATCCAGTATAATCAAGGGGCTGTTAGTACCTTCACAGTAATTCTCAGCAGTTTTCAATCTAAATCACAGAAATAAAAGTCATCTACGCTTTTTAAACCAAGAGACATAAGTGCTTCAGCAATTTTGAAACACAAAAGCAACACTATATAAATAGGTTTTTCTTGTTTTTCTAGACTGCTGTCAACATATGTAACATTGATGTTTCTCAAACTTTTTAGTAGCAGGACTTTTTACTCTTAACAAAATCTTATACAAAACTTCAACAAATGAAACAGAAAAGCAGAGACAGAAGCTCTACAGCACCTCTGCAGAGCCCTGGAGTTCTATCTCACACAGGACAAAAAGTACTGGTCTGTGCCACTTTCCAGACCAGAGACTGACATTCTCAAATGAAAGATCTTAAGGCCTTTTCAAAATTAAAATGGGGAAAGGCAAGACCTCTTTCTAAATATGATTACAGATAACCCAAAGAAAAAAATTTTACAAATACAATTAGTGACAAAAACCTACAACTTAAATCTCAATTTTAAAAATTAACTTCCTAAGGTTAGGGAGAAAAGTAATTATAATTCAGTAACTCTTACAGTTTTACTTGAACTGTCAATTCAAGCAGGACTAATTATGTGATTATTTATTTTTAAATTGTATATATAATATCCCATTTTTATAGAATTTTCTGTGTGCCCATTCATCCAACCACTTGACCTGTATATAGCCATAGCAAAATGCCTATATTTACAACTCCTTAAAGTTAATAATGATGATTATTTTTAGACATTGGGAAGTAGATTATTTTACTTTGCATTTTTCTGCGATACCTGAATTTTCTGCAATGGTGCGTCATTTTTACAGAACGAATTCATCATCACTCGTAAAAAATTCATTTCACAAATAATTACAATGAAACTCTAAACCTAAAAAGCTTACTTCTCTATTTCTGAATAACTGTTTAATATTAAATACTAAATCTGCGTGCTCCCCTAGGCGCCATGGGATAAAAGAAAGTACCATACAATTCCTGCCCCAAAACTTTATCATTGAGTTAGATAAACAAGACTAGTAAACAAGAAACAATTAGCACTTAATATAAATGAGAAGAGATCTAATAGTTAAACCAAATGTGATGGACCTTAAATTGCTATTAGTATTTATAAAAAAATAGATTATAGTACACATTCTCCAAAATGATTTATAATTGAACAACATGAAAAGACGACCAACCTCACTCATAAATTTAAAAATACAAATTAAAATACTGAAAAGCCATGTCACACTGATATGATTTAGCAAAGATTAAAGTTTGATAACATACTAGGGGTCAAAAATTTCAAAGAATACCTGAGAAAAGCAGCCCTCTGTAAAAACACACACTCATTCTCTCATAGTCTTTTGTTTCCTAATATTGATAAAAATACGGATACAGAGAAATATTTCATTTTTACAAAATAAACAATAGCGCAGTCAATGATACAAACAAATTGGTTCAGAGCTGTTTTTATTTCTGTAACACAACAGAGAAAGGCACTCTCACATGCGGCTGACTGGAATACAAACTGGGGCAGTCCTTTGGAAGCACCATTCAACAATTTCTATCGACATTTAAAATATGTATACCTTTTACATTAGCAATTCCAGTTTTAGGAATTTATTCTAAAGGGAAAATCAGAATGGCTAACATTTATTGAGCACTTATTATGTTGCATGTACTACTCTAAGTACATCTCATTTAATCCTCTTAACAATCCTATGAGTTCGATATTGTTATTAGCCCCACTTTATGAGTGAAGTAACAGAACTCAGAGAAGTGAAGTAACTCTGCCTACAGTTTCATAGTCACTAAGTGGCAGAGCTAGGACAGAAATTCAGGCAGTCTGACTCTCAATCATGACACTACACTCTCATGTGTAACCAAAGATGCACAGTAGATGTAAAAATGATTACAGCATTGATTGTGACAGAAAAAAAAGAAGAAGAAAAGAAAAAAAGAACAAAAACTAAATATCTCTCAACAGGAACATGGTCAAATAAATCACAGTATATCTATCCAAACAATGAAATATTTAGCATCCTTTCTTAAAAAACTAGACAATTTACATGTATACGCACTATGGAAAAACCTCCAAATTACATTAAATGGAAAAAGCAAGAGGTAGAACTGTATGTAAAAATGAAATCTATCTGGACTTTCACAGAAAGCAAGAAATTAAACACATGAATTTTACTCTCCTTCTCCCCAACACTCTCAACTCCACTAAAACAGCTGTAAAAGAGTTTGTTTAAAGGTAAAACCCAGCACAGGCAAAAAGAACAAGAGGAGAAAACCCACAGTGTTGAGAGCTAGAAAGCAGATGGACAAGTGGTAACTGATTTTATAGCTCCTAAACTGATGGAGAGGAAGGCTGAGGAGCAACCCCAGCTGCATGCAAAACTGCCAACAGGCTTAGGAATTGGTGCAGGTCCCTCCAGAAAGGAGGGCAAAGATGTGGCTGAAACCAGGAGGCTTGGTTGCAAGTGTGTCTAGTAACAGCAGTCAGGTTTCCAGATCCCTTCCCCGACCCCGCCCAGTCAGATCACTGTCCTCCCTCCCCGGCAGAAGACCAGAAGCCCAACACCAAGTCAAAAGTAACAGAAGCTACCCTATCCTGCAGGAATGCCAGAGGAGTGCAAACCTGAACTAAAATTAACAACTATAAACAAGAGCAAGGAAAAGTGGTGGCTGACTACACTGAGAAACTAACAATAGGTCTCTCTTAAACATTTAGGCATAAATAATGCCACCAAGATGGAGCCTGGATGACTTTGGTCTGTGGCCAAAGACCCAGGAACAACTTAGATTCCACCTTTGTTTTCTGGTAAACAATACTTTAGCTGCACTTTTTACACTAGCAAATCACTTCGCCAGAATCTACTAAAAGCAAGTTAAAGGTCATAAAGATCAAAAGTTTTGAAGCCCCCCAAACAGACTAAGAAATGTTCTCTTAAGAGAACAAAAAGAGGGAAGGGCAGAAGGAAAGATGGGCAGAGCCACAATAAGAGCCATGGGCTAGACCAAGATTTCTGAACTTCAGCACAACCGACATTTTAGGATGGATAATTCGTTGTTTGGGAGGGCTCTCCCATGCATTGGAAGATGCTTAGCAGCATCCCTAGCCTCTACCCACTTAGATGTAACTTCCTCCAAGTTGTAACAACCAAAAATGACTCCAGACATTGCCAACTGTCCCGAGGGGACAAAATCGCTCCCAGTGGAGAATCACTAGGCTAGACCCCAACTGTATTAATGTTGAGAGGAAGATCATTGGCAAGATGAGTGTTTCTAACAGTCAAAGGCCCAAAGTTCAACGAAAACCCACCCTTAGGAAAGAGACCCTCTGCAGCCCCTAGCCTCTCACCCAAGGAGAACCTAGGGCACATCCTTAATATAACTTGAGCCCTCTCCTTCAGCCTCTGGTCAATTTGGTGCTAATGTCTCCTGTGTGGTAGATGGCACCAGAGTCTAATGACACTAAAATAAGGCAAAGTATTTTCTAGAATTATTCCAGATTATTAATGCTCTAAGAATCTCTAATCAGGTCATGCTATATTCCATTTCTCAGCCTGTAAGCAAACACTTCTCTGGGGCCTCTATCTGCCCAGCATGCTTTCATTCCCTGTTAGTCTTCTAGATTGTAACTGCTTCTGTAAATTGTATTACACTACTTTCTGTAAACAGATGGAGCATATTCCAAAGTGTCTTTTGAGCGGAAATTTTCCATGCTGTCTACCTTAACTGAGGACTTTAAGCCAGAACCTTCTGTGCTTCCTGTTCCAGAAACCACTGCCAAGCAAATCCTTGATTCTATACTTCCTACCTTTGGTCTTAATACACTAAAGAAGGAAAGCTCATTAAATCTGCCTTGCCAGTTAAAATTAAATTAAACCTCGTCACGCTTCTCCCCAAACTGCCTTGATTCCCATTATAGCATGAGGCTGAGAAAAATATTTCCCTCTAATCACTTCTTTCCCAAAGCAAAAAATTATAATCCCAACTAAAAGCCCTTGTAACACTGAAAAAATACAGCAAAGCTATTTACTATTTGTTACAGGCTCATCCATCAGCCGGTATTGTAGTACAACTATCTTCTTTTCCCATTTCCCCAAGCCAGACGCTATCTGCCATGATGCCCACTTAAAATTAAGTTTGCAGAAAGGAAGACCTTTGTTTTGCCTTTTCTTCCATCTTGAGAGCCTGTTCTGTTTGCCTTTCCAATCCTTTCGTGTATTTACTTTTGGGCAAGTAGGAATTCCTTACCTTTATTCTTCGCACTTGTACACATAAGAATTATGGCTGACACGATCCTTTATTTTGGGCATTATTATGGACTGAACTGCGTGCCCCTCAAATTCACATATTGAAGCCCTAAGCCCCAATTTTACTGTATCTGGAGATGGGGCCTTTGAGGAGGTAATTAAGGTTAAACGGGGTCATAAGGGCGGGGCCCTAATCTGACAGACTAGTATCCTTATAAGAAGAGGAAGGGACACCAGAAGCCATTCTCTCGTTGTGCACAGAGGAAAGGCCACGTAGCACACACTGAGAAGGCAGCCATCTGTGAGCCAGGAAGAAGGGTCTCACCAGAAACCAACCCTGACGGCACCTTGATCTTGGACTTCTAGCTTCCAGAACTGTGAGAAAACAGATTCTTGTTCTTTAAGCCACCCAGTCTGCGGTATTCTGCTATGGCAGCTGAGCAGACTAATACAGGCATGAGATATCTATAGGAGAAAGACATTTGTCCCCTTCTTTAGCAGAAGCCATCCTTAAAGTTGCTAGGCCTACCAGTGTCATAGACACATCCCTTCTTGGACGTGGCTGGCTATTGCTGATAACAGAATTAGAATAGGCTTTCTTCAGTAAGCCCTTATTGTAGCTGACACCTCAAAGTGAGAGAAAGCTAAAGAGGCTTTCTCTTTTCTTAAAAAAGCCTGTCCAGACCCCTGGAACTAAATCTCTCTGATGATAAAAGCCCCTTACTCTCTCCTTCCATAAAAATAAGAAACTAACTCTCAAAGAGCTAAGAGACTTATGGAGATAAAAACACCCTGAAGTTTTCAGTTTTCTGCTGGACTCAGTAGCAGGCAGCTGGCCTCCAGGTCAGCATTCAGTGGCAGTGGCTGCTACACTTTACTCTTAGTTACTCCATCTGTGGTTCGTCTACACGCCACTGCAGCCTCCTAAAGACTAAAACACAACATCTCTCTAATGCCAGACTAACAAAGAAGAAAAGCTTACTCTCCTCTGCTGGTCATGATAACCACAACCCAAGGGCGAATGGTAGAGAGCCCTATCATTGTTTTTACAGTTACAGCGCCTTGACACAAACATCAGGTGACTTCAAGACTTTCCACTTCTACCAATACTGGGCTCACCTTGGAGGTGGACACGACCTGCCAGTGAGACTCTCCGGGAAGGCACGTTGTGAGTCTGCTGTCTGTTCCACACAAGGGAGAGTAGAACGTTCCCTTTCCATTCTGAGTAGGCGCCTACAACACCCTGACTAGAGCAGGTAATTCTGCGTTTCCTACGTCTGCCAAAATTTACTCCTATTCTTCTTATGCCTCTGGAGCTGGTTATGCCTTGGAGTTGCTCATAATCACAGACAATAGTAGAAGTAACAGAAGTCTCTTACTGCAGATGAATAACATTTCCAATAGCCCTAGTATAAAACACTTTGCTCAGTAAAACCTCATAATGATGTTACACATGGGAAGTCCTGGATGATGCTGCAGTGCAAGGCAGAGGTCATATTCTTTTCCCGGACCATACTGCCATTTTTGTTCTCACTCACCAAACAGTCTCCCTTGGCAAAGATGTTGTCTTGTTTTGAGGACAGGATCTAAGTTCCGAGAAGCTGTCTTAAACACAGCAGGATAACTTTAACGTCCAGATAACTCCTGAACATCACTGTCCTGGCCCACTTTTGTTGTCATCCAAGTATCTTCTCCCTCACCATGTATACAGGACCATGACAAGGTACAAGGGCTCAACAGGGGATGATAAACAGTTAGGAATGATTAGTGTACCCAAAATTGCTGTCAATGAGGTCTAACGATACTGTTTCACTTGCTGTATTTGTCAAGACCATAGTGTGAGCAAATCTATCAAGAAAAAGAGAAGAGGCCACCCTCACCCATCAGGGCCATTTGTAAATATTCAAATTTTATCCAAATGAAGAAATGATCTACAGGCAACTAATTTTGTGTGTTTTAGAATGAGTAGAAGCGCATTTCAGCTTTTAACTGAAACAGTGAAAAGACATTATCCCTAGATTTGGGATATCCTTACCAACAAAGAGAAGATGACATACATTACAGGTCAGATTTCAAGGAAGTCCATTCACACTTATACATTCTAATCAGGCTACCCTTGTCCACATCACCCAGAATCAGCTGGAAGAGTGGAACATCAAAATTAAATACTGCAAAATAAACCAGCCCAAGACCTTTATGAGAATGAGAGGCATAGCTAATAAAAAGGCCTACTACAACCCCATCCACAGAGCAGCCCAGGTGAGCTTTAAAAACCAGAAACAAGGGGCCGGCCCAGTGGTGCAGTGGTTAAGTGCGCACATTCTGCTTCGGCGGCCCGGGGTTCACAGGCCCAGTTCCCGGCTGTGGACATGGCATCGCTTGGCAAGCCATGCTGTGGCAGGCATCCCACATATAAAATGGAGGAAGATGGGCACGGATGTTAGCTCAGGGCCAGTGTTCCTCAGCAAAAAGAGGAGGATTAGCAGCAGATGTTAGCTGAGGGCTAATCTTCCCCCCGCTACCCCCCATCAAAAAAACCCAGAAACCACACAGTGAGGTTTCTGATGACATTTAGAATAAACTCCAAATTCACAGAGCGTTACTTCAGGCCTGCTCGCATCTTGGACCCCAACATGTAGTAGCAGTCATTTCTGCCATGAAAGGTTATAAGGCCATGGAGGGGTATACACTTAGGGAAGACGCACTGTTAGATGAGCCAAAGAGCAGCTCTATGACACACTGTCAGTAAACTAACCCCCTTAATATTATCAGGGAAGATGTAGCAGATAATTGTAAGGAAAACTAGTCTCACACGCAAATCCCAAACTATATCATTCACAAATAAAAATCCATTCCACAAAGAACCAACTATGTACCAGTGGACTCTTAAAGATGTAGGCCTCTGGGTCTGTAAATAAATACCATAACTCAGCACCAGCACTATTTTATATATTTAATAATAACTGTCCCTCAAAGGAGGTTCCAGAGGAACCTCCTCTGAGATCATGAATGCACGTGTCCCCTTGAACATGCAATGTCTCTGAGGTCTATTACAGAAAACCTCAAACTTACTTGGGAGCTTGCTGTATGACTCACAATAGTCACTTAGCTCTATGATTCGAGAAAACAAATACTAAGAGTAACTGTACCCAACACCACATGCAAGGTAGCTTGAGTTACACGATCCCTTTCTGAGAAATTCTCAAAGCACATCCCCTCCTGAGAGGTTTGCTTACATAGAGTCATGCAGGGTCTTCAAACTTTTTTTCACATATCCCTCCTCCCGCTTCCCTCTCCTCCTCATTCTTGTCACAGCTAACTAGACTGCTGATGGGTGCCTGACCAGAGGGCAGCATTAATAAGTTGGCTGATGTCCCATGAAGTGGCCTGGTATAAACACTATGTCCTCTTTTCCCAAATATCCTAATAATGGAGGGTGATAAACAGACTCAGTAAAATGCTCATAGGAGCTCTGAGTGTGAGCCAAAGAGGAGAAAGAATCCAAGACAAGCATACGCAAAAGATTTAAGGAAAGCCATGAAATAGTCTAAATCATGAGTAAGCAGAAGCCAGTCACAGTCTTAGTAAAAGCAGAGACAGAGCAGAGGTGAGTCTCCACGTTGACGTAACACTGGAGCAGCAAGGGACGGTGTTTGCTTGCTGAGGTGACGGGATAACCAAGTTCCTCGAGCTCCTTCATATCCTAGCCAACACACCCCCACTCTCCTCGACGTCTTCTGAAATGGTTTCCTGTTCTTAATCCTCTCTTGGAGCTTTTCCATAAATCTCTATTACATTAGTCTGCTCTGCTTACAACACGCTGCTCCTTCTTTTCTCCCCTAGACATATTCTTTTAGTCTTCCCCAACTCAATAAATGACATACCATCCATCCAGTTGCTCAAGCCAAATACCTGGAAGGGTCTTTTCAAGAAACTTTTTATTATAGATATTTTCAAACATTGACAAAAATAAACAGAATGGTACCTATTACTCACTTCAGGGAGTATCAAGATCTTATCAATTATGTTTTCTTAACCTATTCTACACCACATCCTAGATGAAACAAGTTAATTCTTGCTTTGATTTTTTCTTTTTCTCCTCATCCTTCACAACCAACTCATAGGCAAGTCTTATCATCATCTCTAAAACGTACCCTGAATCCACCAATTTCTCATCTTCACTAAACCAACTTAACGCAAGCCACCAACTAAACTACCACAAGAGCCTCCTAATGGGTCTCCCTACTTCAACCTATTCCAAACAGCAGCCAAGGTGAACTTTAAAAATAAGAAATATGGTAGGTGTGGTGTCCTATCACATTTAGAATAAATTCCAAACTCACGAAGCCTTCCATCAGGTCTGCTTACTTCTCTAAGCCCATCTTGTGGCCGTCCCAGTTCTGCCAAGCCACACTGGCCTTCTTTACGTTCCTTCAAATGCCAAGCCTATTCCTGCCGTAGGACCTTTGCTTGAGCTGCTGCTCTGGCCTGCAATGCTCTTTGGCAGATCCTCACCTCGTTGACTCCCTGTTGGCTTTCAGATCTCAGCATAAATGTTGCATCCTCTGCAAAGCCTTCCTAGACCACCCAATCTACAAGAGTCACTTGATCACCACATGACCACTTGAATTCTCTGTGGAACTATTACCACCATTTATATTTTTCATCTATCTTCCAAAAAAAATTTCTTTCTCCACATTAGAGTGTAAGCTGCTGGGAAGAGGATGATCAGAAGACCTATCCATTATATATGTTCGTTCTTCTTCACAAAAAAGTCTGGATTTTGTTCAGGTATCAACTCCTTCCCTGTGTGGCCATGGGCCTCAGGAGAAGCTGACCCTTTTATCCTTCAACACCAGGAGATGGTATGATTCACTGAAGGAAATATATCCTTTGCCAGTGGCTAGTTGAGAAATGAGTATCTGGTCCAATTCTGGCCAAGAAAAAATAAGGCAAGGTCTCCTAGAGGCTTCTGTGAATGTTCTTCCCCACTCCTAACAGTCATTAAATCCCCAGTCTTTTTCTCCCTCTGATCATGAAAGAAGAAACATGTTGCCACACCACACCTGTGAGAGGAACAAGCTTTAGGACGAAGTCAGCACTGTGTATGCAGAGCAGACAGAAGGAAAGAACTGAAGTCCTTGATGACATAGCTGAATCAGCTGATCAAACGACCCAGGAGTCCATACTATCTCTGACTGCTTTCTTTTTTTTTTTTAATGCTTTTCTTTTTGGTGAGGAAGATCAGTTCTGAGCTAACATCTGTTGACAATCTTCCTCTTTTTTTTCTCCCCATAGCCCCAGTACACAGTTGTACATCCTAGTTGTAAGTCCTTCTAGTTCTTCATATGTGGGAGGCCACCACAGCATGGCTTGACGAGTGGTGTGTAGGTCTGTGCCCAGGATCTGAACCAGTGAACCCCACGCCGCCAAAGCAGAGCATACTTAACCACTACACCACCAGGCCGGCCCCTGACTTCCTTCTCTGTGAGCTAATTAATGTCCTTGTTATTTAAGCCAGTTTAGGTTAGATTTTCCATTACTCTGAGGTGAAAACACCTAACATATACAGGGACTTTGTCTACCTTGCTAACTGCTATATTCTCAGCACCTAGAGAAGTGACTAGAATTTGATGGGAACTTAACAAATATATGTTGAATGAATAAGTGAAAGAGTCTAAAAGAATAACTAGTGAAGGAGAAAGAATCCTAAAACAACTGTTCTCCATTTAGCCTACTTAGCTATAAAGCCATTAAATCCTTAAGAATAGGCATCTACTTAAGTACTATTACGTAAGCACAAAAACATTCTTGACAAAGATTTTAAAATATCAACCTAACATTGAAATATGTCACTATTATTACAAAGGAAAATGCCACTATCAAAGAGCATGCGTACATTTAGAAAGACTTACAGGTTCTTGGGGTTCTGTTTCTTCCCATGCTCCCCAACCATCATCTTCCCAGTTTGTTGATTTACCTATTTTTAAAAAGATAAAAAGTGCTTACATGAAATATAGAGCTTGAAATAGTCTAAAAATTTTCTATAAACATAACAGAACCAATACTGATATAATAAATATCATATAAATATATACTCTATAATGTTGATATTAAGGAAGAAAACAATGGTAAACTACATCAGGATTTTGCTCTATGTAATAATAATCAGGAAATATTTGACCTGAATTTCCAATCTACGTAACAGTAAAACTGTGCAAGTTATGTGGATCTTAAGATACTGGACATCAAGTTTATCCCCATTGAAATCAAACTGCAAGGTGACTTTAAAACAATCTTAAAATGACGACCATTTGTTACTTAAGACAGACAAGCATACACAGCAACAAAAAACACACCTAAAATTTCACACACAAGTCTTAAAAAGTGACTTGTCTTCTGATCAAAGTATCAGCAAAAAAGAAAACTGAATTTTGAAACAAGACAGGTCTACTATTCTCCACCGTTTTCTGATACTCTGTGATTTCTTACACGCAAGAACATTCTCTTGGATTAAAATAAGATGTTCAACAAACGCTGCAACAAGGAATTAAAAATCTCAGATAGGTTTAGAGAGCGCGAACCCTTACGATGCTCATGATACTTGTTTTTATATAATTATCTTTGAATTTATCTCTTATATATGTGATATCATTCACATCAGAAGGGAAGAAATAAAACTTTCATTTTTTGAGCAACTACTCTGAGACAGACATTAGATACTTTATATATATTACCTCAAATTAAATTAAAAAACAGACAAAATTCAAATAAGTGAAAAGAGCAGGCAGGTGCATAATTATGAATTTAGGCTCCAGAGCCAGATTACTAGGCTCATATCCTGGATCCAGCACTTACCAACTCTGTGATCTACAACAAGTTACCCCATGTCAGTAAGTTTTAGTTCTTTCACCATAAAGCATGGAAAACAATACTACCTACATCCACTAGTGTTGTTATAAGGATTTAAATCAGTTAGTATATTAAAGTCTTCAGTGTCTGACATACTAAGTTTTTAATGCTAGTCATCCAGATTTAGCCATCAAAATAAAATAAAATATAAATAAAATATTGTATTTAAACCAATTAGCTTCAAGATTCTGGGGGGAGAATCAATTTAAAAGATGGGACTGAACTTGGTATCTAAGAAACTTCCAGTAGGAAGGAAGCAAACAGAACTTTCACTTATACATAAGGTTCTAAAAGTTGCTAAAATAAATTACACATAGATGATAAAAAATGTTACAGTCTGGTACTTGGAATCATTGCTCAATTAGCTTCATGGTAATATTCTCATCTTTGGTACTTAAATACCAAATAACTCCTTCCTAACATATCAAGCACATTGCTAGGCATATATTAAGCCCTAAACTAGTACTACCATTTAATTAACACTGCACAATTTATAAAAGATTTCCATGTACACGTCAATTAAGCAATTTAACAAATGCCCTGTTAAATACTACGTGCCAAACTCTGCAGTAGGAATGGAGAAAACTACAAACATACTCCTATCCTTAAAGAGTTTGTGATCTTGTGCAGGAGACAGACAGACGCGACGATGATACATGGTGAGTTCTGGGATCGACCACTATGCGAACTTGGATGAGGCAGTGAGAGAAAATACAGTGAGGAGGCATCTGAAACTAAGTCTTCAAAAAGTGGCAAGAACTTGAACTTCAAATATACTCAAAAAAAAGGTCAACACAGGCAAAGGCAAAGGGGCAAAAAGATGCAATGCTCATATGGGGGTTATCACATAACAACAGCTAACATGTGTCCAGCATTTCTATCTGCCTAAGTGCATAACAGACATTAATTCACTTAAGTGTGACAAGGACCCTTTATCATCCCCCTTTTACAATGAGAAAAACAGACTATTTCGTTTTCATAGCTTGACCAATGTCACAGAGGAGTTAGTGGGGAATGGGGTTTGAATCCAGGTTGGCCTGAGTTCCAAAGCCCATGCTATAAGTATTCTGCTATACTAACTCCTCCTAAGAATTATGAGGGGAGATAAGATTAGGAAATACTGGGGCTTACAGTTAAGCCAAAAGACAACACTTATTATTCTAAAATAGAAACACTGATATCGAGATTTGGAGATTGTTTTGTAACTTGGAAAATTACACTTTGTTCTTTGGCAATCTAATTCAGTTAGGCAATCTCTTTTTTCTCTTAATTTTTCCACTGCACCAAAACAACTGCCTTAGTGTGGGCTGATGGCAATTAGGCCATCCTATTTAAATTTTTAGAAAACGCACCATCTCTTACACAAGAAAGCAAAGTACCTACAAAAGCTTATCACTCCTAAGTCCATGATTCAATTTTAAAATTGCTGCAAAAATAATGTATTTATCAAATTACCACAATCTCAGAGAGACCAAGTGGAATTTAAAGCACTTCATGAAGGTCAGCTAATCATTCATTCACTCAAGAAACACAGCATCTTTTACATATTGGGCACTGTGCTAAGTGCTGGAGATACAAAAGGAAATAAGCCTTCTGTTGAACACTGTACACAACTATAAAAAAATGTGTTATTTCTCCTCCATATTGGTATAAAAAGGACCTGACTCAATTCACAAATGACTCATACAATCAAACAGAAGACAGCAGCAATTTGGATTTCCTGCCCCTGCACAGACCCAATATCTCTTTACGCACAATTCAAAACATCCAGGAAGAGAAAGACCTTGAGAAATTCTTTCTTTATACAAGATATTTGTGTTCACGACAGTTTACCCATTTCTCAAGGCCCGTGACTGGGGAATTTCTATTAATAAGAGGGAAAGAGAATTTAATCAGGCTTCTCCCACTACCACAGGAATACATTTTCCAAAGAAGTCACGGTACAGACAGAGGTTAAAGGAAGGCAAAAGAGAATTATTACTCAGGTCGGTTAAAGACGTTTTTGAGGGCTAGAATCTTAAGTCTATTTATGCTACAATAAGAAAATGCTTCCCAAATTCTAGTCAACTTAAAAATGGGAAAAATTAAAAAAAAAAACAAAATCGGGAAAAATTTGCAAACTGAGCACTACCCTTGTGGCTATTTCTACTCAGTGCCAGTGATAAAGTTTTTACAGCCTGCTACTTGACAGCTATTGTCAGCTGTTAAAAAGTGTTGGAATCTCAGCACTTTACCAAAGTTATTTCTTATGCCTTCAGACTATGCAAGAGGCCAAGCATAATCTTAAAAAAAAAAGGATGGTTTATATTGAAAACAGAGGTGATCAATGTCTAATAAACTTGCCATTCATGTAAAGAATTTTATTCAGGCAACCTTTCCTTCCGGTAACTTTTCTATGAAGGATGGTGTTCTTCAATTGATATCATTATCAATGTTTTTTAGATGATCATTGATCAAAGTTGTGGATAACGAAAGCAATGTGTTTAATGTCTACTTGAGAACTGTGCACTGTTTAATGTCAATATGGAACACTACCGTAAGACCTTAAGGTCTATAAATGCTATGTACTCATGAAGAAGTAAGACTAACTTACTTTTTATTATCCATTACTGTAAAGAAAATCTGAAAATACTTGACTGGATAGTCTCTTAGAATAAATAGATCAAAATCTCCTATAGGCCAAGGTAATTTGAAAGTCCCAAGCTCTGATATAACTTAAGAGGTAAGTCAGTTTAACAAAGTATTTAGAATAAAGACAACTTCTTTAGAGTGGTCAGGGTCCAGTGTAAAAAATTCCAAAGACCCCACAAATCATCAAATCACACAGCCACTGGCATTTACCTAGTTTGCTTAACGAGCTAAGTGGCACTCATTTCAGTCAAAGGCTAGACTATGAATCACAGGATAATCTTAAGTGGCTTTCTCCCCCATTTATTAAATAAATAAGTAGCAACCACCCAGTCTCCAAATAGCAAATCTTCAAATGACACTGTCGTCAACCGCCTATGTCCTCTACAATGAAGTCCAATTCAACAAAACTGATGAGCAAATTAAGAAAACGGCATTCACACTCATTGCCTTTACAAGGCCAGAGTTACAGTCTCTTCTGCAGTTCCCTCTCTAGGTGGCCTGAAAACTCTGCATGGAAGACATTAAAATAGTGAATTAAGGATGGCTGGTTTCAGGGTGGGCCCCACCCCGCAAATCTGAGGCAGGTCCTGCAAGGAACTCTAACTTCAAGGGTGACTTCAGTGCCAGTCTACTCTGATCCTGAACAGCCTGTTTGCCTGTGTGGCCATCACCCTTCTTTGTATTTTTCACTCTAGAGAGACTCTTCACTCTCTGGTGGGCAGCACTATCCAATAAAAGTATACTGAAGCCACACGTGCAGTTTTAAATGTACTAGTAGCCACATTTAAAAAGCAGAAAGAGACAGGTGAAATTAATTTTAATATTTTATTTAACATAAAACAGCCAAAATATTATCATTTCAATGTCATCAACCTTAAATTATTCATGAGATATTTTACATTGTTTTTCCATACTAAGTCTTCAAAACGCGATGCGTATTTTACACTAAGCGCACATCTCAGTTTGGACTGGCCGCGTTTCAAGTGTTCAATAGCACATGAGTGGCTAGTGGCTACAGCATGAGACAGCACAGGTCTAGAACAACTATTAGGTCTCTGGTGTCAGGTTGCCTGGGTTGGATACCCAGTTTACCCCTAAAAAGTTATATGATCTTGGGCAATTAATCTCTTACTGCCTCAGCTTCCTCTTTAGCAAAATGGAGTTAATAACTGTATCTAGCTCATACTGTTGTTAGGGTTGATATATGCAAAGCACTAGGAAAGGTGCTTGGCACACAGACACCCTTAATGGCTGTTAGAATTATCATTCTCCAAATACCATCCTCATTCCTCATTCTTCTTCTTTGCCTTTGTCTATTCCATATTTGCGAACTAAAATGCATTCCCATTTGTCTCTGTCTCTCCAAATGCAACTTCTCCTCCAGGACTCAGATTAATTCTTTATGAAGTCTTCTTGCATCCACCAACGATCCTTCCCTCTTGTGAAACCACAGCACTTGAACATCTTTTTCTTTCAGAACTTAGTTATAAAATGCTTTGGGTCACTTGCTGCATTGTTAACTTGTCTGATTTATCATAAATGTGCAACTTGTTGAGACAACTATTAAGCCTTGGAGGGCAGGGAAAGTGTATAATGTGTGTGTACAAATACTCATACAGACATATATAAATATTTTCAAGGACATCATAAGTACTTAATAAATATTTGTTGAATGAATGTACAGTCTGAAAATTACCTTCTTATCCAAACACTTCCCCACATATTCCCACAAAAGCAGCAGGATTTAAATTAATATTTTTAAATATAATGAAAAGATGAATTGTCAATTCTAAACCTTTTGCATTTCCACAGAAATACAAAACAATAAAACTTTATTTTTTTTAAACTTTACATACACAGACTTTATATTCTGGATCAAAACCATCTTTTTCAAATAACTTTTGTATGTAAAATTGCAATATTGCTAATTCTCTTCTACTCCATTCCATTTTAACTAGTGAGACAAAAATAATTTAAAAAGCACCAACTCTTAGCTTTGGTTTTGATTAAGAAGTAAAAGGAAAAATAGAGTATTTTTGTTCTAATTCAAGTCTAAGAGGCAGAATTTGATTACGTAAGAAAAGATCCTCTAGAAACATAGATCAAAGTAGATGGGTTGACATGGATTAATGGATCTTTATATTTCATATACACACAACGGATATTCAACATTTCAAAACAACACTTGTATCATTGCTAACAAAATATCCTGCATCAATAATAGAAAACAAATATGCTCACTGAATTAAGTGTGACTTTCAATAACTTAATTTTTTGGTAGGCTAGAAAAAACAATTACAAAGGACACTAAGTTCCCAAATAAACACCATATGATTTTGAAGAAAAATAAGGAACATCCACATCATTCTTAAATTGTGTCCATACTGTATAATGCAAAGATTCTTTTTTGCCAACCGTGAATAAAACAGGTTATACTAAAAACAGCAAATATTGCCTATTGGAGCAATCTAAAAATAGGTCAGGAAAATGCTTCCCTCATCCTGTTACCTTCATGCTATGATTCACATGCCAGCTGTTGCTCCTAAAGCCATCATTTTACGACTATATTACCTCAGGACAGCAGCCAGCTGTAAGCAACATATTTCAAAAGTTCACGCTTTGACTGGGCTGTCCCACCTCATTTCCTGTACAACCTACTGAAAAAATGGTATTTCCAAGTACATGAGACATATCTGCTTAGTTTTGAATCTTTCATTTGGGGAGAGAGACAAATCTTTCTTGAGGGGTGAGCTTCCTTTAAAATCTATTTGTTTCACATTCTTAGTAATTTTTCCTTAAAATTCACACAAAATCAAGGACTGCGTTGAAGATCTGAGTCTTTCAAGAAGTTTGCCAGCTTAAAACACTTTGTTGGTCCACCTTGTTTGCTGAAATTACCCTTCACTCTTGTTTCATACCACATCTTAAATCACACTGTTCCGTATATAAATAAAAATCAGAAGCTCATCTCCAACCAACTTATATGATATGGAGAGAAATAAAAATGAACAAGATGAAGTTATAAATAATAGTAACAAAAAGCAACTACCTCCTCATTGATTAGTAACTTGACTTTTCAATCCTTAGCTTTTTTTTATACCCATCACTGAAAAGGATATTTTGAACTGTCTAGAATAATTGGTAACATAAGCATACACCCTTGTTCTTACCAAGTTAAACGTTTTTCCTGAATAAATAAAACCAATGACTTCAAAATGTAAACTGGAACTACAATTCCTTCTGCAGAGGATTTTTTCCCTGAAGAGATCAGATTATACTAGTATTAAAAAACTGCTCAGTTTCTCACTTGATAACTGATATAGTCATTGAAACCTTCAAACCAAAGAGAAAACACATTTTAATTCAATCACCAAAAACACTTTTTTAGGAGTATTTCCAATGAATGAATTATTCTACCAACAAAAGCTCAGACAGGAAATTCTGCTTTCCACAGCTCTATTTCATTCAAAAAATACAATATTCTGATTTGCTTCTGAACAGTCTGTCCTCATAAACTGAGTGTATTTCATTTAACAAGAACCTGAAGCTAGAAAGGAAATTGAATTCTAGAAGTGGGCAATTAATTTGACAGCATTTGCTTTTTCCAATATGAGTATGTCAAGATCAGAAACTAAATGAGAAACTAAAATCATTAAATGTTAGAAAAGGAAAACAATTTAATCTTCATGCTCTAATAAAAGATCTTATTAGCACAGAAGCAAATTCATTTCCGTTCTTCTGAGACAAGAAAAAACAGAGATAATGTATTTGTTTCTATAAAGAGAAAGAACCTTTAGAACCTATGACTTGTAAATAATTCAGGGGTTCAACAAATTTGAGTTGGCTCTTCCTGACCAAGGCAAGGAAAGTATCATATAGCAATACAAAGTAAAAAACAAACAAACAAACAAACAAAAGACTAAAGAATAGAGAAGCTGCTTCTTAATTTCCTATGTCTCAGAATGACTAATCTTTTTCTATTTCTTGGGAGACTGAACATGGGAAAATACATTTCATATTAGAATATTCCTTTCAGCACAAAAATATGTAGCAATCTAAAATGAGGAGGCCATCTCATTTTCAACAAAAGAGTTTATTTCTTTCAAAACACGACGATTAAATCAGACTAGATCTTTAAGGTCCCTTTCAGTTCTAAAATTCTCATGACTCTTGTTGCCAAATAACTCACCTCCTATATCTCAGTAAAGAAAATATGGTCCGATGGTCAATTCACAAAATGACAGAACTGAGAATATCTTAAAGCAGAAATCAAGTATATCCTCCAGCTCTAAAAAGTTTATAAAAATAAACATGCTCCCTTTGCCCAAAAACCTAAGAAATCTTTAGATCTGCCTTAACAAAAACAACAAAACAAAAAAATCTATAGACTTGAAGAAATTTAATATGCGCTATTCTCCTTCCTATTCATTTTGTCTTTCAAAGAAAGTCACTAAGGGCAATAACATATTATGTATATTAGAAAGAACTTATACATCTTTTATAATTGTTTCCTATAACTTCATAATTATGTGTTATTGATTTATTATATCCAAAGTTATTGAATATAATACATATTATTAGTACATATTATAGTATATTATATTCATACTTATATGTTACTGATTTATTATATCCAAAGCAGCAGAAAAAAGCATAGCTCATAAGGTGAGGCAGGGTGTGCCATTACGAAATGTGGGTGAAGGTTTGTAAACATCACTAGCTAAAGCTAATTTTTGCATATTCTGAAGAAGCCAATTTGACATCTTCCTTACTTAACCCATTCTAATATTCAACTACTGTCCCTGTGAGAAAACTTTCCTTACATTTAAACTAAATTCTTCCAATACCAGCTTAATCTTGCTATTACCTGCACTTTAAAAAAAAATACAAAGTCTGATAACCTTAATATAACATAAGAACCATTTTTCATTTATCGGAAGAGCGAAAGTTAAAGAAACTGATAATATAGCATAATGACAAGTATGTGTGTAAATAGGCACTTCTGTTTACCATGGACAGGAATGAACCTGACCAATTTTTAGAGTAATTTGGAAACTGACCAACATTTAAAATGTGAATTTTTATTATTCAGCAATTCCAATCCCAGAAATTTACATACAGAAATACTAGCGTCATACATAAAGACGTGCATAAGGATGTTTACTGGAGCATTTTCTTATAGCAAAAATATCAGAAATACTCTAAATATTCTTTAATAGGTAAATGGTTAAATAAAGCCTGCTAGAGTCTCTGATGGAATATGTGCAGCTGTGAGAAAAAATGCTACAGAGTTGTATACACAGACTTGGAAAGATGCTGACATTACATAATTAAGTAAACCAAAAAAATGTTCCAGTATATACATTCTATAAAAATAAGATCATGATATAAAATTAAAAATAAATACCCAAGCAGCAAGCTTGTGTGTGTGTGTGTGTTTGTGTGTGTGTGTCTGTGTGTTTACTGTCTAAGCAGAAAGTCTGGAAGGATTCTCACCAAGGTGGCACTTTACAGTAGAATTTTCTGTAATGGTGGAAGTGCTCTATATCTGTGCTGTCCAATAAGGCAGCCACTAGGCACAAGTGGCCATTCAGCATTTGAAATATAGCTAGTATGACTGAGGAACTGAATTTTTATTTTTATTTAACTTCTATTAAATTTAAATAGCCACATGTGGCTAGTGGCTACTATATTGGATAGCACAGCAGTAAAGCTTTAACATCGGGAAGCTGGGATATGAGTAGCCAGAAGGTGTCTGATTTTATATACTTAAAAAAAACGCAATGCGATAATGGGCAATTCCCTCTCTCTCGACCTGAGATTCTCTCTTCTGGGGAATTCAGATGTGAGACCTAGACTCACACAGCACAAAGAAAAGTGATCTATGTTCAAGGGACTGTTTCTGGTCTTCTTCTCAAAGGAGGAATATGGGGATGGAAGACACTTAAGAGTTTCAAGGACTCCTTTCTCTGAGGAAGGTTAGGGTCTCAGTGGTCCCAAATGGTGTGAGTATGGTGGTCATTCAAAAATTACTTGCTGTTTATAATCCAGGATTGTAACTGTGTAGACTGTTAAATAACATCTGAGGAATACCAATCCAAGGAAAAGAGGATCTCCCCTTTGGGAATACCGCAACGGCAGCCTAACTCGTCATTCTACCTCCACTTTCACCCACCACTCCCAACCATTCTCTTCTTTGCTGACAAGGAAATGTCTCTAAATTACTAGCCTGCTTATCCCATTTCTCAGCTCAAATTCCTTTTAGCCTTTGCTAAATCTAACAAGTTTCAAACTCCATCATCACTGTTACTGCCTTAGTCCTGTCTTTACTTCTGAAGGCCCTGATGTGGATTTCTACAAACACCTCCCTAATGGTCACCTACCTCTAGTTTTGAATTACCCAACCTACCCTTTTCACAGCCACCAAATCCATCTGCCTACAACTCAGATCTTGAAATGCTATACTTTTGCTTAAAACCATCATGGCTACCCTCTGCCTAGAGCAGAGATTCCCAGTAAACTGCAAATGGATTACAGGTGAGCCAAGATGTTGATCTTCTCAGCTCCCAGGACATCCAGGTAGGGCCTGGGGCTACTGGAACCTCAGGCAGGTCACTTTCTACCATGAGCAGCTTTGTTTTATTTATTTTTTTATGATCTATTTATTTATTACCACACTGATACTTTTTTATTATGTTAAAAAACACATAAAAGTTGCCATCTTAACCATTTTTAAGTGTACAGTTCAGTAGTGTTAAGTATATTCACGTTGTTGTGAAACAGAGCTCTAGAACCTTTTCATCCTGCAAATCTGAAACTCTATATCCATTAAACAAGTCTCCTTTTCTCCCTCCCCCCCAGCTCCGAGTAACCACCATTCTACTGCCTGTTTCTATGAATTCAGCTACTTTAGATATCTCATATAAGTGGAATCATACCGTATTTGTATTTCTGTGACTGATATCTCACATAGCATAATGTCCTCAAGGTTCATCCATGTTGTAGCATGCAATACGATTTCCTTTTTTAAGGCTGAGTAATATTCCATTGTACGTATATGTCCTATTTGGTTTATCCATTCATCTGTAAATGGACATTTGGGTTGCTTCCACCCCTTGGCTTTTGTGAATAGTGCTGCCATGAACATGGGTGTACAAATACCTCTTTTGAGACATTGCTTTCAATTCTTTTGGATACATATCCAGAAGTGGGATTCTTGAATCATATAGTAATTCTGTTTTTTAATTTTTTTGAGGAATCTCCATACTGTTTTGCATGGCAGTTGCACCACTTTACAATCCCACCAACAGCGTAAACAGTTCCAATTTCTCCACATCCTTGCCAATTCTTGTTATTTTCTGGGTTTTTTTGATAGCAGCCATCCTAATAGGTATGAGGTAGTATCTCATTGTCATTTTGATTTACATTTTTCTGATGATTAGTGATATTAAGTATCTTTTCATATGCTTATTGGCCATTTATATAATATCTTTGAAGAAAAGGTGTCTATTCTAGTCCGTTTTTAATTGGGTTATTTGATTATTTTGCTGTTGAGTTGTAGGAGTTCTTTATATATTGTGGACACTAGGCCCTTATCAGATATATGATTTGCAAATATTTCCTCCCATTCCATAGGTTGCCTTTCACTCAGTCAATGGCATCCTTTGATTCACAAAACTTTTAAAGTTTGATACCATCCCATTTGTCTATTTTTGCTTTTGTTGCCTGTGCTTTTGCTGTAATACTCAAAAACTTATCGTTAAGTCCAATGTCATAAAGCTTTCCCTCTCGTCGCTTTCCTTTTCGAAGCTTTCAAACGTCATGAAGAGGTTTTATGATATAATTTGGCACATGATAGGTGGAGAATGAAGGAATGTTGGTTCATTCTATATAGGTGACTCAGGAAAGTCTTCACAGAAGAACTGTCATTTTTCACCAAGTCTTAATAGTTTAATAGATGTCCATGAGGTGGAGAAAAAATGGTCATGCAAGGGATATGAAATGGCATGGGGTTCAGAAAGCTGCAAAGAGTAAATTGTGGTGGGTGAGTGTGGTATGGTAAAGGGCGAAGCTGGAGAGATTGGCAGAGGAGGTTAGATTTTACGCAGTAGCTGGGTCTTCAGATGGAAGTAGGAGTATCTGGGGATTACATGGAAATTTGCCAAGAGTTACTTGGGAACAGATAGTTTTAAGAAACTCCGTTTCCAGATATGCCTAGGAAAGTGCCAACTTTCCCACCCCACCTTCTCCCAGTTTACCAAATAAAGGCTCACCTCTCACACCTTCCAAATATTACTATAGTGAGTTACTCCAAGGCATTAAAAAACTTTCTCTTTAAGCAAGACACTGTAAACTCCTCCATCCTTCTCATCTGGCCATTTTCAAATAACGCTTGTTATTTATGTTTAATAGTCATTTATCAAAATTTGTAACGTATGTATGTTGTTTTTTCTGTTATCTGCTTCTAATAATAATTGTAATCAGTCAAGTAAGAAGAAAAATTTTAAAACTTAGAGCCTTATGACCACAGGAAATCTATTTCTTCTCAATTCATATCCCTTTTTGCAGAGAAATCATTGGACTGATAATAAAAATCTATATTACATTAGAATAGCATTTTGTGGAGGAAATGGAATGGAAATAAGAATTCAACGAGAAAAAAAGACTTATAAAATTACTCTTAGAGAAGATCATCATATTTTTCTTCCTTCTCCCCAAAGCAACCCAGTACATAGTTGTATATTCTAGTTATAGGTCCCTCTGGTTGTGCTTATCAGGTTTTTTAATGGATATTTGTGGGTATCACTTCCCTATAGTATTTAGAATTCACTGAATAAACTTAAAAGGATGACATAAATTTATTAAATGGCCATGTTTACAGTATATCAGAAATTACATCTTTTGTGCAAGGGGTACATACTATTGAAAAACTCTTTTGGGGTGTATATAAGCAAAATGTTTGAAGACTTTCTTCTGTATGGCTCAACCATTCCCAACCTTTTTCTTGGAATCATAGCATACATAAAACATGAGACGTGGGGGCCGGCCCGGTGGCACAGCAGTTAAGTTTGCACTTTCTGCTTCCTGGTGGCCTGGGGTTCGCGGGTTTGGAACCCGGGTGCGGACAAGGCACTGCTTGGCAAGCCATGCTGTGGCAGGCGTTCCACATATAAAGTAGAGGAAGATGGGCATGGATATTAGCTCAGGGCCAGTCTTCCTCAGCAAAAAGAGGAGGATTGGCAGTAGTTAGCTCAGGGCTAGTCTTCCTCAAAAAAAAAAAAAAAGAGACATGGACCCTAAACAGTGAAAACAATTTTGAAAAAGAAGAAAAAAGTTGGATGACTCCTTCCTGATTTCAAAACACATTACAAAGCTATGGTAATCAAAATCGTGTGGTACTGGCATAAAGACAGACAAACAGACCAGTAGAATAGAATAGAGAGCCCAGAAATAAACGGATACATATATGGTCAAATGTTCTTTGACAAGGGTGCCAAGACCACTCAATAGGGAAAGGACAGTTTCTTCAACAAATGACGTTGGGAAAACTGCACATCTATATAGAAAAGAATGAAGTTGAACTCTTATCTTACACCATACACAAAAATTAACTCAAAATGGATTAAAGACCTAAATATAAGACGTAAAACTATAAAACTTTACCTACTTATCTCCTTTACTGGCTGAAAGCTCCCTGAAGAGAAGGACCAATTTTATTTACCTTTAAGACTGCTTTGTGCTTAGTACGTAGTAGGTGCCCAATAAATATTGGCTGAATGAAGGAATTAGATTGTTCATGTCTAAATTTCCTCATTGATAAAATTTTATCTGTAAGAGCCTCTTCCAATTTTAAATAGCTAACGAAAGCCAATAACTCTATAAATTTTCTGAAATTCCCATAAATGTTCTACTTCCAGATTACTTCTCTCTCCCCAGTATGACCTCAAATGAGAAAAAGCATTTTCCCTAAGTATAAAAAATGGGTATTTTATACCCTGTGTAGTATCCCATCATGCAAAGTAATTCCATAATTTTAGGTTATCCTAAAAAGCACACTTTTCTCAGTGACTGCATTAAAACATGACCTTAATTGATGACTCCAAGGTAATTCCCTGCATGCTTTATCCTTTATCTTTCTGGTAAAAGAGATAAGAAGGAAAGCTGGTCTACCTTTTTAGTATGTCAACAGGAAATTATTTTACTATTAGGTAAATTAAGAGATTCACAATATTATAATACCCAAATTACCTCCAAATATTCTGATTTTCCCTCTTTGTACATGTATTTTTTTTCCCCAACTCAATTATTAACATCAGAAAGCTCTGGTCTAGAAATCGAGTCTTACTGGAAATTATGTCACCGTAGATTAAGTGGGGACCCACACTACTACCATCTCTAATATTTCAAAGCATGAGACTAAATTTTGTCTGAAATAGACAACATTTGATTGAGTAGAAACAATTTTAATAGTTATCACTAAACATTGGGAATTAGTAAGGTTCAAGATCTCTTTTAAAGCAACAGAAGACAGACTCTTTTTATAATTGAAGACACAAAGTAATATAAAGTCATACTGTTATTCTCTGACAATTCAAATACAGAAGAGAGTAGCACTGAGTCCTGGGTGCCCAAGTACCAAGTATCACTATGGCAGCCATCCACATTAAAATAAATGAATCATTAAACCAACAGGTAAGCCTTCAAAATTATCACTTACCTAGGACAAACAATTCATGACAAGTAATTGAGATTTCTTTTTTTGGTTTTACATAGCCCCTAGAGATGAGCTGGGCTAAGAATTTAAAACTATACAGGCTAGGAAAATAAAGTGATCTCTTGATTTCTGCTTCCCAATAACGTAATCACTTATCACACTCATAAATAAAGAGAAGCAGCAAAGCCAAACACCGTCTGCAGTTTAAGGCAGGTCCTGCTTACCTGCTCTAACTTCATTTTTACGCTCTAAATTTTCACCCTCACAAAAGTTAAGGTTCAGGTTTTCTTAAGGAAGAGCTCTTTACAAAACCTGATGTTTTGTAAAAGATGGCCTGGGGTGACTGCTGAAATCCACAGCCCTGGTCATTCCAAGAATCCCAAGTAAATTATCTACAGTAGGACAAGCTATTTTTCTGATTTTTATGTGTAAATTAAAGCACCATTTTAAGGGTGAAATACAGGTTTGGCAAAGAGGCTCACTGATTAAGAAGTTCTTTCTCCATTTATTTTCTTCTTGAACTGATGGTAGCCATAATAATACCAACATACATAAACCTAAGAATTTGACTTAAAAGGGTACTAAATTAAATCATATTTGCAAACCCATAAGCATCCTGCAAATTAATCTAGATGTCTAGGGTATGATTACATTCCCAACTGCCAGGATTGAGTTCATATCCTAAGGCTACCCTTCACTGTGTGACCTTCGACAAGTATTCATTCTGTATATGCCTAAATTTTAGAATCTATAACTGTGTCACATATGGTAGCCACTAGCCACATTTGGCTACTTAAATTAAATAAAATTAAAAATTCAGTTCCTCAGTAGCATTTGCCACATTTCAAGGATTCAACAGCCAGATGTGGCTCAAGACTACCATCTTGGACAGTATAGACACAGTGATGAAAATAAACAAGATGACACAATCGAAAGCAACAAATTCCATCAAGGAGGTAGGACTATTTTAGATTGGATGGTCAAAAAAGGCCTCTCCGGGGGCTGGCCCCTTGGCCGAGTGTTTAAGTTTGTGCACTCCGCTTCGGTGGCCTAGGTTTCGCAGGCTCGGATCCTGGTCACAGACATGACACCGCTTGTCAGGCCATGCTGAGGCGGCGTCCCACACGCCACAACACTAGAAGGACCCCACAACTAAGAATATAAAACTATGTACCGGGGGACTTTGGGGAGAAAAAGGAAAAGTAAAACCTTTGGAAAAAAAAAAAAAAAGGCGGGGCCGGTTCCGTGGCTGAGTGGTTAAGTTCATGCGCTCCGATGCGGTGGCCCAGGGTTCGGATCCTGGGCATGGACATGGCACCGCTCATCAGGCCATGTTGAGGTGGCGTCCCACGTCCCACAACTAGAAGGACCTGCAACTAAGATATACAACTATGTATGGGGGGGTTTGGGGAGATAAAGCAGAAAAAAAAAAAAAAGATTGGCAACGGTTGTTAGCTCAGGTGCCGATCTTTAAAAAAAATTTAAAAAATTAAAAAAAAATAAAAAAACCAAAAAGGCCTCTCTGAGATGCTGACATCTGAGTTGAGACCTCAATGACAAGATGCAGCTGGCATGCACAGATCTGCATAGAGCATCCAAGGCAGAGACGGGGACCAGGGCGAAGGCCTCAGGAGCAAATGAGCTTGGCTGGCTTAACATCAAAAAAGTGTGCTTGAAGCATAAGAAATAAGGGGACAGGAGTATGAGATGCAAGAAGTGGTAGGAGGCAGGGCCTCAAGGGCCTTGTAAACCATATAGGAACTTTGGATTTTATATTAAATGTAACTGAAAGCCACAGAGGGTTACAAAGGGGGGAGTGTGATGATCTAAATTGTCTTTGAAAGCTCACTCTGACCGCTTTTGGAAACTAATTACAGAAAACCAAGAGTGGAAGCAGGAAGATCTGTTAGAAGAAGACCGGTGCCATTGCCCAAGTGAGAGACGACAGTGACCTGGACCAGGGGAGTGGCTGTGGGACAGAGAAAATGTGTTCTTTTTCTCTACATCCCCCGTCTACAGTCCCACACCTACTATCTTTACAACCTGGCTCCTTGAAAGTCAACTTCATTTTTTAACTCCTCAATATCCTATCAATATGCTTTCTACTCCCACCATTCCACCAAAACTGTCCTGAGGTCCCAGTCACATCTTCTTTCCCAAAACCAAGCACTTTTCTACCTTATCTAAGCTGATCTCTGCTGCATTGGTAACTGCTGACGACTCTTCCCTGTCATCAAACTCTCTCCTCCTTTGGCTCCTGGGGCATTCTTCTCACCTCGTTTTCCTCTTTCTGATACCGTTTCTCAGTCTTCCTCCCATTAACCTCTTCGTGACTCTTAAACTTCAGAGCTCCTCCAAGGTTACATCTTCACTACTCAGTTCATTTTACTAGATAACCCTTGAAACTGAACTCACACTTTTTGCTGGTCACTCCCAAATTAACACCTCTGGGCAGGGATCCTTACTAAGTTTTAGACCTCTTTATCTAGCGTTCGACTGGTCCCCTTACTTGGACATACCACAGACATTTAAAATGCGTCCAATACCTATCTCCTTCATTCTCTCTCAGTATATACCGTGGCCCAAGCCAAAAGCCAAAGGCACCATCCACTCCCTCTCACTCAGCAGCTGCACCCCCATCACCAGACCTTCACTAGGTCCTGCAGATTCTACTTCCTTAATATCTTTCTAATCTAGCCCTTCCTCTCAAGTCCCGCTGAGGCTTAGTTCAAGCTCACATCACTTCTTGCACGGGTTATTGGAAACCTCCCAACCAATTTTCCTGTTTCCTCTCTTTCCTCCACACTTCTGCGAAAGCATATAACAGGTATTCAAAAACTCTGGGGATCATATGAAGTACAAATCTGACGTCATTTCTCTGCTTAAAGTCTGTCAGAGGCACCCCACTACTTTCACAAAGCTTCTCAAGATGGAGCTCCTTACCACCTTTACAGTCTTATTCTCCCTACCATTTCCCTCACATCCTCCTACTCAGCCTTTCGGCTTTCCTTAGTTTTCTAAATATCATTCCATTTCAGGCCTCCGTTCCTCTGCGCATGCTATTACCTCTCTCTTACCCATCTAACTACTACTTTAAAGGTAGGCTTAAGTATCACCACTTCAAGGAATTGCCCCCTAGTGCCTCATATATCTATATCTATATCTCTGTCTATATATATCTCAATCACATTGCCTAGTAGCTGTTAATTTATTTGTCCCAGCAAACTATAAGATCCTAGAGGGCAGAGACCACCAACCTTAATTGATACACAGCCCTACTGATTGGCAGAGTAAAAATTCATAGTTTTGATTGGATATCTTCCAAATTTTAAAAAGGGGGAGGGGCCTATTTAGTGGGATAAAAGTCACCATTCCAGTATAACACAAAATGACAGCACTATACTCCAAAGCCAAAGAGGTGCTTCAGAATGGAAATATGAAGAAACCAATAAACACAAAACACACACCCTTTCAATAGGAGAAACGTAGGAACTTCTCAGGAACTATGCAGAACCTAATAAATCAGATGGGGGATTTTATACTACGTGAGCAAGGGCTTATTTAACACTTTGATGATAATAATAGGTGGAAGGTTTCTCATCCCAGTAAAGCAAATTAACTTTTCACGGCCATGTTACTGTAATTTTAGTTCCTGATGTAGCCTCTTGCTCACTCCCTGACAGGTTATTTTCCTTATTTGGGAGACGCTTACTCACCCCCCTTAGGAGTCATTTGTCAATCCGTCATTTAGTCTCTAAATCTGAATGGGGGGGAAGGGCTAAAAGAAAGGAGACTGTGGGGGAAGATAAACACTTTCGGAAGAGGAGGTCGCAGAAGGCCACAGTCCCAGGGATGGAGGAGAGTGGGGGTTGAGGCAATACCAGGGTAGAGCGCTGACAGCTGGCAAGGAATGGAGAGGAGGATGCGATCACGGAGAACAGGCGACCCCGGGATGGAGGGCGGAGGAGACTCGGAGAGGAAGCTAGGAGCGGGGCTAGGGAAGTGGGATAGACAGAGACCAGAGGAAGCAGGACGCAGTTTTTGGCCAGAGGGCGGAGTGGCTTCGGAGAAAGCTGGGGCGAGAGGAAGACAACACCGACGCTGCCAGGGTGGACGGAGCTTTAGGACGAGAAGGGCAGGGGATCGTCCCGCAGCGAAGAGGGAAGGCGCAGGGGGCAAAGGCAGGAGCCCCGAATCCGCCAAGCAGAGCGGCGAAGGGAGCGGCGAGGCGGGGGCACTTACTGGGGTCCCTCCGCACGGCGCCGCTGGGGGTCTCCTCCCGCAGGTGAGGGAAGAGGAAGTCCCGGGAGGCCTGGAGGTCCTGGAAGTAGCAGAACTGGACAATGGAGCAGGCCATGGCTCTGGGGAACCCGCTCGGGCAGTCCCCTCACCGGCCCACGCCCTGCCCCCCGCCACCCCTCGGCCGCCACCGCCGAGCCCGCACAGCTTCAGCCAGGCAGGGGCGGGGAAACCGGACCGGAAGCTGTCAGCGCGCTCGGTCCGCCGCCCCGGCGCACTGCGCAGGCGCAGGACGGCCCAGGCGCCCGGGCTGGAGCGGTCCGGGTCACGTGACCAGCCGTCCGTGGTGCGACGTCGACGTGGAGGAGGCGGGGGAAGAGTTTAGTCCCGGTTCTGTGCATCCAGCCGGGGGTGAAGCCGTTATTCATTCTGGCATTTAGCCGGAGATGACCTAATTGGACGTTGTCCGCGCCGGCCTTTGAGTCGTTTCACCAGTCTCATTGACGTCCTCACGTTGGCACGATCCTGACATGTCACAGAGAATAAGCCCGGTTCAAGTAGTGTCAGGCCAGTGGGGGACGGTATCCTGCGAGTCTCGGAGTTTGAAGAGATTCATTTCTCTCCTGGAAATCAGCCCTGTCAAGGCTGGCTTTCAGTGCTCCTCCTGCACGCCTCATACAGTACGTGTTATACTGCATTATACTCTGTTTTCGACATCCGTTTGATTTTTCATTCATTCGTTCATCCATCCATTCAATATTTGTTGCTCGTCTTTTCTATGCCAGCCGCGCTAGGCGCTGAGTGTAAAGCAGAGAACAAAAGAGGTGAAATACTTGTTCCCATGAAGCTAAAATTCTAGTGCCTGACACAGGTAAGCAATTAATTACTCAGCTGTTTAACTGAAATTGTAATAATGCTAGGCAGGAAAAAAGTACGAAGTGCTATGACAGAACATAACAGGGGAATCTTACTTAGTTGTTTTTTGTTTGTTTTGTTTTGTTGGGGTGGGGGTGGAGGGTTGCCAGGATCAGGAACAGACTATATCCAGAGTATCTAGTGTAGGACCCAGCACGTAGTGCTTGTAAGTATTTGCTGAAGGAATACACTGAATAGAATGTGTGCATAAATTAGATAGAATAACCTGCTTCTTTAACAAAGCACTTTATATTTTTTAAACTACTTTCCCATACATTGTCCAATTAGTCACGATGTCATCTAGCAAGAGTCTGTCTTATCTCAATTGTTTTAATAAAGAAATTTATCTGTGTCCCTGAGAAGACTCTTGAAGTCCATTTAAATTATTTTTCTGAAAAGTAAAAACCAAAAAAGGGAATTATTTTAATGTTAGCCCAAAGCACTATAGACACTCATATGCTTCCCAAAGGAAACCTGAAGTGGTCATCCATATTGTGTGACAGAAAATGGGACAGAAATAAGTTGAAAGCAAATAGATGAAGTCCAGAGCATTCGTTTCTGTCAGGCCTGGACACACACTTAGTCCTACTAACAACTATAATTTAGTGCCCAGGTTTCTACTCCATTAATTCTTTTTTCTAGAGTAGAAGGATTTTTACAAAATAAGATAATTTCTATATTATCAGGTTAACAGAGATCAGTTCTTCACCTAAAAATATATGGTTGGATTGGATGTGCTGTAACTTTCCGTAAGCATCAGAGACCTATAATCAAAGCTTACAGAAAAGGCAGGCTTCCAGTGCTCCCCTTTTCCTTCTGAAAAGATCCAGTGCTTGCTCAGATCATCCAGTCCTGATGATTAAACCCGAAAACACTACACTGATACCAAACTAGAATAAAATTTAATTTAGATTCTTAGTTTTACAGGATGAATAACAAACACATGATACTTTTTGGAAGGATAAGATGTCATTCCTTGAAAACTGTTCAAGTTCCTATTCAGGTAGATCCATTTTGTGGAAGTAACAGCCCTTGGCTGATTCAGCTGGCCTTTGTTCTGTCCTGAGGCATTCATCTACCTCCTCTGTGCAGGCCATTGAATTTCATTACTGCTCAGTTTCAATGGTGAAGTCCCTGACTTCCTTCCAAGTGGTATTGAAAAGGCTCATTCATTACTGCTTTTAAGAACTTTAGATACCCGTCACAGAAATTACAACACATTCATGAACTGAACTCTTCCCCCAGGAAGTTGTAAAGCTGCGGGGAGGTGGGGGGAGGCTTCTGGAGTTCTGCTGCCATGGTTTCTGGGGAGTGTGGGAGGATTGTGTTAGACAGTGAATATCACTAACCACACAGTCATGAGAAAGCGCGTTGCAGAAAATGTGCAGGCTTTACATATCCCAGCATAGATAGCGTCTCTCTGAGGTATGAATACAGGAGCTGGGAAAAGCACTGTGAACAAAATAATCACAGAAGGGTACTAATGTGAACTCTATCCAGGGTCCATTATTGTGAGTTAGAGCACTGATAAACGTTGTTAAGAGAGAGATGCTTACTGAGCAGGTCCTTGCCAACAGCAGCCTGAGGCAGAAGGTGTTGAGACACAGTATGGGCGGGAAAGTGTGAAAGAAAGAGCGATGGACTTGGAGTCAGGAGACCTGGGGTCCATCTCAGCTCTGCTTGATGCAATCCATGCAACTTGGGCAATCCATGTCACCTTCCTGGGCCTCAGTCTCTTGATCTAGAAAATGAAGAGACTGGACTCTAAAGTCCATCCCAGGGGTGTGTAGGTTTTGGTAAGAAACTGGAAAGGAAAAGGTCTGGGAGTTGAATTTGCTCAAGAGGAGTGGCCTATGTAGGCACCCCAGTAAGAGGCCTGGGTGGGCAGGGGTGAACGTGAGGGCACTGAGCATCTCTAAGTGAAAGAAAGGAGAGCAGAGAAAGGGGATGGAGGGATGTTGAAGCTTTACCTCCTACTTTTGCTGAGCGTCATCCTTGAATTGAAGTCTGAACTAAAGTGTGAGCCGGATGCAAGGGCTGTATACAACTAGATTTCATTCAGCAAACATCCATGGAAGATAACATCTCTTATTAGAACTAAAGGTGCTGTGGTCAACACAGAGAGGTGATAAGGATGAGCCCTCCAGAGACTCGCTATCTAGCTGGGGAAACAGACAAACACAAATAACTCGAACAAAAAGCAGAGTGTGATGACTACCATGGGTGACTTTTGATACTCATAAAGGGCTGTGGGAGAAATAAGGGCGAGATTGATTTTTTTTGCTAGGCTTCCCATGTGGAAAAGTAGTAGTGGGGAAGATGTGTGGACAATGATAAACAGACTGGTTCCAGATAATAGAGAACCTCGAAGTCCAAATAGTGTAATCTGAGTTTTATTCTGTGTGCAAGGTATCGCCAATGGAAGATTTTTTTTAGAAGAAGTAGGACATGATGGGATAGCAGTATGTGGCATGACTGAAGGCAGAGAGACACCTCAAGATGTCATAGCAGTATTCCGAATAAGAAGGAATGACAGTGAGAAGGGAGGGCCACTCTGAAGGCCAAATCAATGGACTTTTGGTGCATGATTAGATATGGATGGAGGAGGGAAGATGAGCCCCAAGATGATGTCCAAGCGTTCAGTTTAAAGAACTGGAGAGATGGGAGTGTCATGTCAGCAGTGAAGACAGAACAGAAAAGGAAGCATGGATTTGGGGGCAAACAGCCATAGGATGAGTTCAGTATTGGATTCGTTAAATTTGAAGTGCCTGTGGAAAAACTAGGTTTAAAAAAAAAAGGTTTTTTATTAACAGAAGATAGAAGTGTAGAATTAGAGAGGCCAAAGCTGGAACCTCCCTGTGGAAGTCAGGCACAGAAGTTGTATTGAAGGGAAGGGATGAAAGTGCCACCGGCTTCTACATGGGGTGAGAGAAGGATTGGGCCTGGGAAACAAGGTGGGAGGACTATTGTTTTTAGGGGTGGATGGAGGAAGAAGCTTTGGTAAAGGAGATTGAAAAGAAGCAGTCAAAGAAGGCAACCATACATAGCAGGCCCATGTCACAGAGGCCAACGGAGGGAGAAGAAAATTTCACAGACAGGTGAATCTATTGTGTTGAATTCGATGAAGAATTTAAAGGGAGTGAAGGCTAAGAAGAGGTGATTGCATTTTAGTAGGTCTGAAGTCACAAGTGATTATCCAGCTTGCAGAACAGCCAGACTCTTACTTCCTCGGCAGAAAACTTGTAACCTCTCTCCAGAAGCAGGTTACCACAGAGGCTAGCCATGGCAATCTTTGTCTTTATCTCTGGCTGAAGGAGAAACTTTTTAGAAAGGCAAAGAAGAGTTCCCTTTTTGCTGGCATTTACCAATTATGAAATGAGGAACTAACTGTGCTAAACCTTGTGTTTTATTGCTGCTTTGAATATAAGAAATATATTTTCAATATTTTCCAATATTTATGTTGGGCCAAAATCTACTTTATAATGGCGTAAGAAAAGATGACATTAGCATAGTTAGCTAAAATATGTAAATGCTAGTGCTTTTTAGTCTTCATCATCTTATTTGTGGGTGTGTGCTCTTGATAACTTTTTTTTGAGATATAATTGACATATAACGTTATATGTTTCAGGTGTACAACGTAATGATTCGGTATTTCTTTACATTGCAAAATGATCAGCTCAATAAATCTAGTTAACATCCATCACCACACATAGTTACAGAATTTTTTTTTCTCATGATGAGAACTTTTAAGACCTACTGTCTTAGCAACTTTCAAATATGCGTCACAGTATTATTAACTGTAGTCACCATGCTGTACATTAGATCCCTGTGACTTAGTTATTTTATAAATGGAAGTTTTACCTTTTCATCCCCTTCACTCATCCGCCACCCCCCCACCCCGCTTCTGGCAACCACCAATCTGTTGTCTGTGTCTGTGGACTTGTTTTTGTTTTTTGTTTTTAATTCCACGTGTAAGTCTCCATTTCCTTGACCTTAATGCGTTTTGGACTTGTCAGGTCAATAAGCCACCATATTTAAAACAATGAGAATTGGCATCTGTGGAAGAGATTACTAGTTGCCCATTATCCATTCCCCCTTTTTCTTTGCCAAGGGGATGCCTGTATTACTGGGGCACATGCTCCAATTTTAAAACAAACCACATTTCCCAGCCTCTCTTGACTCTGAGTGTACCATATGACTAAGTTCTGGCCAATGAGATGGAGCACAAATTGTTAGAATTGTTGGGAGGGATTTCCAGGAAGTTTACTTAAAAGAGGAACAGACAGCTGAGGAAAACTCTCTTGGTCTTTCCTTCCCCTTTCTTGTTTCCTACCTAGAATGTGACATTATGGCTGTAGCTCCAGCATCCGTGTTAGACAGTGAAGTGACTTGAACCATGATGGAGCGTGAAGATGCGAGGCTGGGTCTCCTTTGCTTCGTGGAGCTGCCATGTCAAGCATGGACTATCACATCTGGACTTGTTTTACAGGAGAAAATAAATCTTTACATGTTGCAGCTACTGTTATTTTAGGGTTTTCTGTTATTGTAGCTGAACCTAATCCTGACACAATATGACCTAAGTAACCAAGAGAAACTTTCCATGAAGGAAACTTCTTCTGCTCCATATGTCTTGTTTAAATAAAAGCATGTTTATTTCTCTGATATCCTTTTTCTCTAGCATATTTCAGAAGAGGTAAGACCAAGTACCTGGGCATTTTTAATTGTTTAAATACTTTTGGTTTCATTTGAACATAAAAATATACCCCAATTGACCAAATTTTTCTTGTTTTCTTATTTTGGGCACAACTGACATAGATCCTTAAAAGATTCTATGAAATCAAAGAGTATCCCCAGGGTCGTTTAGTAGTTGAGTGATAAGTTCCAGCCAGCGGTTTTCATAGTGGAAGATCAAGGGCAGGTTAGGAGAAGGGCAAACAGTTGGAAGGAGTTATATTTAAATCTGGGACCCTAAGTCCAAAATGCCATTGCCTTGGGATTTGTGAACTGAGAGAGCTGAGGCCAACATCTTTCTTGACTTTGGTATCGTGTCTGCCCTCTGGAGCACTCTTTCCTTAAGGCTTTCCCAGACCTTAGCTTCAGTGAAGCTGCAGCCTCCTGTCTTCCCCTTCGGTCACTTTATTTCTGGATATTTTTTAGCTTCTTGTCGTCTTTCTCCCCTCCTCCACTGCCCCTAAGTCACTCTTATTCCAGACTCCTTTCTTTCTGTTAATGGCATTATTCTTCTCTTAGACTACTTAATAACAGAAAAACTAAAAATATTCCTTTTTCCCCCCTCCTTGTTCACCCGCCAGCCACCAAATTCTACTGATTTAACTTCCAAAATGTCCCTCAGATTGATCCCCTCCTTTCCATCCTCATTACCACCTCCTTCATCCAGAGCCTCATGACCTCTAGCCCGAGCTGTTTTTATAGCCCCTGGATTCTTCTTGCTTCTGATTCTGCTGTCTTCCCACTTCAGTCATCCTACACACTGCTGCCAGCTTTGTCTTCCTGAGGCCCAGCTCTAATCAGGTTACTTAGTTAATCTTCCAGTAGCACTTTAATATATTCCTTAATTTGTTCATGTATTTGAGAACTATTTTGTGGGTGCCCATTAGGTGCCAGGAATGGCTGGAGGCCCCATGAGCAGAAATATACATAAGACCCCGGGCTGGTGGAGGTGGTGGGTTACCAAGACAGAGCAGATAAAAATACTAGAAGGCCACAGAGGGGAACAGATACTGCAGACTTGGCATTCCAAAAAGGCTTTTTGGATGTAGTGTCCGAGCTGAGTCTAGAAAATGGAATAGATTTTAGCCGATTGATAATGGTAGAAGGGGGAGGGGAGAAAGTAATCCTGGCAAAGGAAACAACATCAATAACTTGTGTGTACAGAGGAACACACGCAGCTGTTTCTAGAATGCGAAACGTGACACCGTGGTCCGGGGGGAGTCCAGAGCAGTGGCCTGAGTGATTTTAAACTTCCTCAAATTTCATTTCCTCTAGAAATTAAGGACTAATCAAAATTTCTTGGTTTGCTTAAAAGCGAGAAGAGTGTCCTTTTGCTCGTTTTCTTCATTAATACCACTTTCACATCTTGCTTGCAGCCAGAAGGGCTGCAGGGAGAGGACAAGGGTCTGCGGGAGTCATAACGTGTTCATCTGACCCAGCTCCACGTGACATGCTTGACAGTTTCCATTAGAGGCTAGATTTGTGTTGAATGTTGGCTTTCTGTTCCTCTTCCGTAAAACTTTCACAGACTATAGATTCCATAGCTGAGGAGCTTTCTCTTATGTGTTTAGTGAAACCTTCCTTCTCTCAAGCCTTCTAATTTCTCCTCCTTACACTGATTGGCATCAGGCGATTGAGTGTTTCACTCTTCTTGCTGCAGTTTCTTTCCAATAGATGTAGTCAGGGATAATAGTCCTGCTAGAAACCTCTGATTTGATTTATATTTGACACTTGCGTTTTTGCATCTTTTTACAAATACTGCCCTTCCCACTGTCCTGATTAGTTGAATCCTTCATTTGTGGCTGTACTCTATTCTTTTCTTTCTTGCACCAAAAGGCAGCTGGAAGGTTTGAATCATTCAAGGCTAGTATAGACCTGCACAGAGGTTTGCTGGAACATTCTAAAGTAATTACTGAGCATCTGCTATATGCCTCTTCTCTACCCAGTACACTTGGAAATCCTTCAAACTCAGCTCAAATATTGCCTCCTTGGTAAAGGACCTGCTTTCTCCAGGCAGAATCAGTCACTTTGGACCACCCCACCTCCCAGCTTTTTATCCATGTATCTATTTTGAAACTTAGCATCTTGTATTAATGATTTATCTGTTTGCGTTTGTGTCTCCCCCACTAGATGGTGATGTCCTCAAGGGCAGGGATAGTAACCTGTTTACCTTTGTGACATTCATTCATTCATTCATTCATTCAATGCTTTTTAAAAAAAATACCTGCTAGGTGCCAGGAGCTAAACATGCAGATGACGCATATCCAATATACAAAAGAAACACAGATCTGCACAAGTAGATAATAGACTCTAGTGATACACACAGATAAATAAACAGGCACCTATGACTCTGTTTTGAAAGTGCAATGTTGGGAACAGTTCATTGGAGCACATAAGAAGGGCACCTCGCTTTGGGGACCAAGGAGGGCTTCCTGGAGGAAGTATCATCTAAGCTGAGACCAGAAGGATTGAGTAGGTGTTAGATATAAACTAGATGGAGGATATAATGGGAGCAGAGAGGGCAAAGCATTCTTAGACACAGAGGAAACAGCTCAAAACCCTGGAGGGGAGAGGACATAGTATATGTAGAAAACTGAGTAGCCTTTAGCCTGTCTAGAGCTGAAAGAACAGTGTTGAGAGGCTGAAGAGATAAAGAGGGGTGAGATCATAAAAGGACTCAAGGGCAGGGACTTGTGGTTTATTCACATTTGTTTCTTTCTCCAGTGCCGAGCGAGGTACTTGATGAACAGGTAGCTAGCTAATAAACGTTTGTAGAAGGGAGGAAAGAAGAAAAGAAGGAATGTCCGAGCACTCCAGTGGGTGGTATATAAATGATGCAAAATGCAGATCCTGCCTGCTCTCAGGGCTGTTGGGCAGACAAGACATATCTGTCAACACAAGTGAGTCAAAACAGGCCCCATTTGATGAGATACCAAAAGAAAGTGGTGCAGGCAACCACGGTTGGGTCTGGAGAGATTGCTGTGGCCGGGAGTTGTCAGGGAAGCCTACATCAAGAAGATGGGACCTGAACTGTGTCTGGAGGATGAGTGCATTTTAACTAGGAAGAAAAGGATATTCTGAGTCTTACCACACAGAGGTGAGGGCATGGAGAGGCGAGGTGAAGGAGGAAGTGAATCCCTTCTAAATTTTTCTTGGTTCCTTTTCCGATCAACTTCTGTTTAACTAAGAGCTGTTTTGAGGACATCAAAGTGTTTCCTGAAAAGCCCCAGAGCAGAGTGCAGGAGACTCTGTCTAGGAAGGTCTGTTCATAGAGCCCTGGAGACTCAGGTTCGTATACTTGACCCGAATTAATATACTTTTTAGTGTGGATGTGCGTTCTGAAAACAAAGATGTGCAGAGATACAAAACATGCTTAGTGTTAGTTGTTCAGTTGAAATAAATACCACTTTTCAAACAGGATCATTTTTTGTTTTACAAAGGCAGCCAACACCCTACAAATTTCAAGCAATATTTAACTGAGAAAATTCTAGAACAACAAAAGTCTATAGATAGTTCCTTAGAGCCTATGTAATGGAATTTGACTTCTACTGTCCTGGCTAAGTCTTCTGTTAGTTGTCCTGGCATTTTGGCCTGTCATCTTGTAAACACATTTTCCAGTTGGAACTTGCATATCACAGTTGACTATCTTTGAATTTTTATTTATCCAATTTTAGTGTGTGAAATTATTTTCTCTAAATTTAATGGTTCTTGTTTTATGAAATTAAAACTTATTTCCTCCTCATGGTTCTTTTTCTTTTAAGCTTTTAAAAATTTTGGCATTCTTTCTCAGCTTTTGCTATTATGTGCAACACTCTCAAATTTAGAATAATCTCTGAATTTCCTTATTGAGCTTTTTTTCCCCCTCTCTCTTAGAAAATCCTTAAGGTTTGACCACCACATTCATGCTGTTTATTTATAGACTTGAAAGTGCCAGGTTCACTGTAGAAGCTCAATATATGCTTGGAGACAAATATCCTGTCCAGATTTATTATTCCCTCTGCACATCCTCCCTTTAAACAGGCGACCACATTGTTATATGTGTTTTATGATAATTTTATTGTTTTTTCGTCCTTCTTTCCCAGTCAATTTGAATTAATGTTGCAAGTAAGATTTTATAAGATATGATCATGAGATAAAATGTTTTCTTCATCATTAGTCAACATTTACTGGCAGTGGTGCCCTGGAGCTGCCTCCTACAGCTTGCCAGGACTAACTAACTATTCAAGAAATTTGTAAGCCAGTTGTTTCGCTTTGGTATCTTGAAATCTGCCACAATGAGAATACTTACACTCTAAAAATCAGCGAACACTACAAATTAGGATTTACGCTTCCTATCCCTCCTCAAACCAGTTGTTAAATATTTACCAGCACACCACTGACTGTGATCAAAGTAATTTAAAAAATAGATTTTTAACTTTTTGTGTTTTCTTAATACAGACCTTTAAAAAAAGTGTCAAATAGGCTTTCCTAAGCACCTGACATTTATCTTTATATGAAGCTGATCTGGTTCTGCACATTTCTTAATTCTTGGTCCTGTATAAGATGGTGTAGTCCGGCTAGAGCAAGGGCTTGCTCTAAAGTCAGACTGTCTTAAACTTGAGTTCTCATGCTACAATTTTTTAATGGTATAAGCAGCCAAGTTACTCTAATCTTTCTAAACTCAATTTCATCACTTGTAACGTGGGTATATGCACATTACTTAATGTGTGTAAACCATTTGGCACAGATTCTACCTGGCATATACCATATTTCATTGAATCTAAGATGTCATTGCTTAAAAGATTCAGCATTATTATAACCACAAAGAAATGTGAAACGTTGTCAGTTAAACTATAACATAGCATTTCTTTTTGGTAAAATGAATCTCTATTTCAGACATGTTATAATGTGGGAAAATATGTCTTAGAATCAATGATGTATGACAGTTAACTCTCAGGTATTTTCTGCAATTAGAACCCCTGACACAGAAATTTTCTCAATAGGCTCCATCTATTATGGAAATAGTAGTGTGGGGGACTCTGGACTGAACCGATACAAAAAGAGATACTATTGGAATTATTTTGTTACATTCCTATCTAAGTATTGCTGTGATTTTGGGTTGTCTTTGTAAACTTTTAGGACAATGTACACATTTTCTTTTTTTTTTTAATTTTGTTTTATTTATTTTTTAGTTTTTTTATTGATTTAATGATAGGTTACAATCTTGTGAAATTTCAGTTGTACATTAATGTTTGTCAGTCATGTTGTAGGTGCACCACTTCACCCTTTGTGCCCACCCCCCACCCCACCTTTGCCCTGGTATCCACTAAACTGTTCTTAGTCCATAATTTTAAATTCCTCATATGAGTGGAGTCATACACAGATTATCCTTCTCTCGCTGGCTTATTTCACTTAACATAATTCCCTCAAGGTCCATCCATGTTATTGCAAATGGAATGATTTTGTTCTGTTTTACAGATGAGTAGTATTCCATTGTATATATATACCACATCTTCTTTATCCATTCGTCTGTTGCTGGGCACTTAGGTTGCTTCCATGTCTTGGCTATTGTAAATAATGCTGCAATGAACATTGGGGTGCATGGGACTTTTGGGATTGCTGATTTCAAGCTCTTTGGATAAATACCCAGTAGTGGGATGGCTGGATCGTATGGTAGTTCTATTTTTAATTTTTTGAGGAATCTCCATACTGTTTTCCATAGTGGCTGCACCAGTTTGCATTCCCACCAGCAGTGTATGAGAGTTCCTTTTTCTCCGCAACCTCTCCAACACTTGTTACTATTAGTTTTAGATATTTTTGTCATTCTAACGGGTGTAAGGTGATATCTTAGTGTAGTTTTGATTTGCATTTCCCTGATGATCAGCGATGATGAGCATCTTTTCATGTGCCTATTGGCCATCAGTATATCTTCTTTGGAGAAATGTCTGTTCATGTCTCCAGCCCATTTTTTGATTGGGTTGTTTGATGTTTTGTTGTTGAGTTGTGAGAGTTCTTTATATATTATGGATATTAAGCCTTTGTCAGATATATGACTTGCAAATATTTTTTCCCAGTTAGTGGGTTGTTTTCTTGTTTCACTCCTGTTTTCATTTGCCTTGAAGAAGCTCTTTAGTCTGATGAAGTCCCATTTGTTTATTCTTTCTATTGTTTCCCTTCTCTGAGAAGGCATGGTGTCCGAAAAGATCCTTTTAATACTGATGTCAAAGAGTGTACTGCCTATGTTTTCTTCCAAAAGCCTTATGGGTTCAGGTCTCACCTTTAGGTCTTTGATCCATTTTGAGTTTATTTTGGTGAATGGTGAAAAAGAATGGTCAATTTTCATCCTTTTACATGTGGCTTTCCAGTTTTCCCAGCACCATTTGTTGAAAAGACTTTCTTTTCTCCATTGTATGCCCTCAGCTCCTTTGTCAAAGATAAGCTGTCCATAGATGTGTGGTTTTATTTCTGGGCTTTCAATTCTGTTCCATTGATCTGTGCACCTGTTTTTGTACCAGTACCATGCTGTTTTGATTACTGTAGCTTTGTAGTAAGTTTTGAAGTCAGGGATTGTGATGCCTCCTGTTTTGTTCTTTTTTCTCAGGATTGCTTTAGAAATTCGGGGTCTTTTGTTGCCCCATATGAATTTTAGGATTCTTTGTTCTAATTCTGTAAAGAATGTCATTGGGATTCTGATTGGGATGGCATTGAATCTGTAGATTGCTTTAGGTAGAACAGACATTTTAACTATGTTTATTCTTCCAATCCATGTACATGGAATGTCTTTCCATCTCCTTATGTCATCATCCAGTTCTCTCAGAAAGGCCTTGTAATTTTCATTATATAGGTCCTTCACTTCCTTAGTTAAATTTACCCCAAGGTATTTTATTCTTTTTGTAGTGATTGTGAATGGTATTGTGTTCTTGAGTTCTTTTTCTGTTGGTTCATTACTGGAGTATAGAAATGCTACTGATTTATGCAAATTGATTTTATACCCTGCAACTTTGCTATAGTTGTTGATTACTTCTAACAGTTTTCCAATGGATTCTTTGGGGTTTTCTATATATAAGATCATATCGTCTGCAAACAGCAAGAGTTTCACTTCTTCCCTCCCTATTTGGATTCCTTTTATTCCTTTTTCTTGCCTGATTGCTCTGGCCAGGACCTGCAGTACTGTGTTAAATAAGAGTGGTGATAGAGGGCATCCTTGTCTCATTCCTGTTTTCAGGGGGATGGCGTTCAGTTTTTGCCCATTGAGTATGATGTTGGCTGTGGGTTTGTCATATATGGCCTTTATTATGTTGAGGTAGTTTCCTTCTATGCCCATTTTGTTCAGAGTTTTTATCATAAATGGCTGTTGGATCTTGTCAAATGCCTTCTCTGCATCTATTGAGATGATCATGTGGTTTTTATTCCTCAGTTTGTTGATGTGGTGTATCATGTTGATTGATTTGTGGATGTTGAACCATCCCTGTGTCCCTGGTATGAATCCCACCTGATCATGATGTATGATGCTTTTGATGAATTGCTGAATTCTGGTTGCCAAAATTTTGTTTAGAATTTTTGCATCTATGTTCATCAGTGATATTGACCTGTAGTTCTCTTTTTTCGTGGTGTCCTTGTCAGGTTTTGGTATCAGCGTGATGTTGGCCTCATAGAATGTGTTAGGAAGTGTTCCATCTTCCCTAATTTTTTGGAATAGCCTGAAAAGGATAGGTATTAAATCCTCTCTGAAAGTTTGGTAGAATTCCCCAGGAAACCATCTGGTCCTGGGGTTTTATTCTTTGGGATGTTTTTGATTGCTGTTTCAATCTCTTTCCTTGTGATTGGTCTGTTCACATTGTCTGCCTCTTCTTGAGTGAGCTTTGGGAGATTGTAGGAGTCCAAGAATTTATCCATTTCCTCTAGGTTATCCATTCTGTTGGCATATAGTTTTTCGCAGTATTCTCTTATAATCTGTTGTATTTCTGCAGAGTCTGTTGTTATTTCTCCTCACTCATTTCTGATTTTGTTTATTTGAGCTTTCTCCCTTTTTTTCGTTGTAAGTCTGGCTAGTGGTTTGTCAATTTTATTTATCTTCTCAAAAAACCAGCTCTTTGTTTCATCGATCCTTTCTACTGCCTTTTTCATTTCAATAGTATTTATTTCTGCTCTGATTTTTATTATTTCTCTCCTTCTGCTGACTTTGGGCTTCATTTGTTCTTTTTTCTCTAGTTCAGTTAGGTGTACTCTAAGGTTGCTTATTTGGGATTTTTCTTGTTTGTTAAGATGTGCCTGTATTGCAATGAATTTTCCTCTTAATACAGCTTTTTCTCTATCCCATATGAGTTGGTATGGCATGCTATCATTTTCATTTGTTTCCAGGTATTTTTTTATTTCTTCTTTAATTTCTTCAGTGATCCATTGCTTGTTCAGTAGTGTGTTGTTTAGTCTCCACATCTTTGTGCCTTTCTCAGCTTTTTTCTTGTAATTAATTTCTAGCCTTACAGCACTATGATCAGAAAAGAGGCTTGCTATTATTTCAATTTTTTTAAATTTGTAGAGGCTTGCCTTGTTTCCCAACATGTGGTCTATCCTTGAGAATGTTCCATGTGCACTTGAGAAGAATGTGTATTCAGCTCCTTCAGGGTGGAGTGATCTATATATGTCTATTAAGTCCAATTGTTTTAGTTTTTCATTGAGCTCCACTATTTCCTTGTTGATTTTCTGTCTGGATGATCTGTCCATTGATGTGAGTGGGGTGTTGAGGTCCCCTACTCTTATTGTGTTGTTTTTAACATCTTCCTTTAGGTCTTTTAATAGTTGCTTTATGAATCTTGGTGCTCCTGTGTTGGGTGCATAGATATTTATAAGTGTTATTTCTTCTTGATGAAGCGTCCCTTTGATCATTATATATCGTCCCTCTGTGTCTCTCTTTACCTGTCTTATTTTGAAATCCACTTGGTCTGATATGAGAATTGCAACACCTGCCTTTTTTTCTTGCTATTTGCTTGAAGTATTGTCCTCCATCCCTTCACCCTGAGTCTGTGTTTGTCCTTGGGGCTGAGGTGTGTTTCCTGGCGGCAACAAATTGTTGGATCTTGTTCTTTAATCCATTTTGCCACTCTGTGTCTTTTTATTGGAGAGTTCAATCCATTTACATTGAGAGTGATTATTGATGCATGTGGACTTAATGCTGTCAATCTGTCACTCATTATCTTGTTTTCCTGCGTTTCTTTTCCTGTTTGCTTTAGACTACCCATTTAATACTGCAATTTCTTATGCTGGGTTTCTTAGATTTTTCCTTACTTATGATTTGTGACTCTGTTCTGTACTTTATTTTAGTGTCTACCTTGAAGTTTGTATTTAGAATCTCGTGTATAATATAGTCTGTTCTCTGGTGGTCTCTTACTTACTTGACCAATACTGATTTAGACCCTCTGCTCTTCCCCTCCTAAATAATTATTTTCATTTTTTATTCCAACTCGTCTTATGAATTTGTAGTTAGAGTGATAAGATCGTCCTTGCTTTGGTAGTTTCCTTACCTTTACCCTAATGCTATAGTTGAATATTTGCTATCCTGTTCTGGTTCCATCCATCGGTCTCCCTAGTCTGTGGATTGTGTCTCCTTTCTCCCTTTTTTCTTTTTTCAGGTATGAGAGCCTTCTTGAGGATTTCTTGTAATGGAGGACTTTTACTTACAAATTCCCTTAACTTTTGTTTGTCTGGAAAAGATTTAATTTCTCCCTCGTATCTGAAGGATATTCTTGCTGGATAGAGTGTTCTTGGCTGAAGATTTTTATCTTTTAAAGCTTTGAATATGTCACTCCATTCTCTCCTAGCTTGTAAGGTTTCTGTAGAGAAATCCGCTGACAGTCTGATAGGGGCTCCTTTATAGGTTATTCTCTTTTTTTTTCTTACTTCCCTGAGTATTCTTTCCTTATCTTTCCTTTTTGCCAACTTTACTACTATGTACCTTGCAGTAGGTCTTTTTACACTGACAAATTTAGGAGATCTAAAACCCTCCTCTACACACATTTCTCCGTCGATCCCTAGATTTGGGAAGTTCTCTTCAATAATTTCGTTAAGCACACTTTCTGCTCCATTTTCCTTTTCCACATTCTCGGGAATTCCTATGATCCTTATGTTCTTACTCCTCATTGAATCCACTATCTCTCAGAGATTTTCCTTATTTTTTTAAATTCTTAGTTCTCTTTCTTCCTCTGTCTGGAGCCATTCAGCCTGTCTATCTTCAATTACGTTAATTTGCTCTTCTATGGTGTCTACACGGGCATTCAAGGAATCCGTATTCTGTTTTATCTGGTCCATTGTGTTTTTCATCTGTAGTAATTCTGTTTGATTCTTCTTTATGATTTCAATCTCTTTTGTGAAGTAACTCCAGAACTCGGCTTGTTTCTCTATCTTTCTCCCTACCTCATTGAGTTTTTTGATTATAGCTGCTCTGAACTCATTATCACTTAGTTTACCTAATTCCAAGTCCTCAGGACTTAATTCTGTGTTTTTATTGTGTTCCTTCTGGTCTGGGCTTTTATAAATTGCTGGATGGTAGAGGAGCGGTTTTTTCTCATGGTGGTAGAATTCGGTTGCAGTTACAGCCTGTCGGCCCTAGATGGGGGTCGAGAGCCACGTGTTATGAGCGCTCCGCCTTGGGGCAAGATGGCTGCGCCCACTGGCTTCACTGGGGGGGAGGGGCTGTTACTCACACGCACTGGTCTGGGTTCAGATCAGTTCTGTTCTCTGGTCTCCTGAGGCCCTTGGTTTATGGGGTCCCCGCGGACGGAAGCTTTCCCCCCGTCAGCGGGTTTCCACTGAATCAGCGGCAGGAGTCCTGGATGATCCCCCCGGTCGCGCGGCCCCTCCCCCGCTCCTTCCCAACCTGCGCAGCAACCATTGCAGACTCTAGGGGAGGGAGCGATGTTCTCTCCTACCGTTCCAGCGCCTCAGAGGGTGTAAGCAAGGTTATGATCTCCACCTTCTTGGTATTGTAGGTCTCTAACGTGTTGGCATTATGTTTATTATGTTAAAACTCTGTCACAGTTTTTCCAATCCTTTGTTGTATTTTGGAGGGGAGAGAATCCTGGGTCAGCTCACCCCGCCATTTTGCTCCGCCCATTCCCCCACATTTTCTTTTTTAAAAAATGCAGACAGCATCACACTTTTCTGTGGCATTGTCCAAAGTGTTATAAATGAATTAGTTTGTTGATATCAGCACCTCCATCTATACATTAATCTGACCTGCTAGTGGGTCAATATAAAATCACAGTGGTGTTTATTACTAGTGACTTATTTCTTAATGATCAATGCCCTCCCTCTTCCCCTGAGTCTTTTCTGAGCTTATATGATTAAAGAAAATAAAAAGGGGTTCAAAAATTTCTGTGAGAGCCATGGTAAATTCTTTGTTGCTAACAGAAAAACAGTAACACAGAACTAAATATTTGATTGTCTTTCTTGCCAATTAGGTAATTTGTATTTTATTGGGAAAATAGCTATTTAGTGATATATCTACCTGCTATTGAAAGAACAAAATTTAATTATGACACTTAAGAACATCAACAATCAGGGACTGTTTAAAATATACGTTCACTGAATTCAAAATATAAATAATCTGGGACCAGCCCAGTCGTGTAGTGGTTAAGTTCGTGTGCTCTGCTTCCGCAGCCTGGGGTTCATGGATTCGGATCTTGGGTGCTGACCTACATACTGCTCATCAAGCCATGCTGTGGTGGCGTCCCACATACAAAGTAGAGGAAGATTGTCACAGCTGTTAGCTCAGGGGCAATCTTCCTCATCAAAAGCAGAAACAAAAACAAATAGTCAGCAGAAAATTTATGGTGGCTTAAGGCCTTAACGATACTAACACAAATTCAAGCCATTGAAGGATAAAGTACATGACAGAAAAGCGAGGAGGCAATCAACACTGCTTTTTAAAAGATAAAAGTCAAAGCAAACTGAAGCATTGAATCCATTTTGAAAGCCATTTATTTTGAATAAATGTTGTGTTTGAAAAGACAAAAGGTTGGATCATCATTTGTAAGCAGGAAAATAAAACATCCTTTGTTGCTGCAGAATTTGAGAAGCCAATGCTATGACTTTTGGGCTGTGCAGTAATTTCCATTGCAACTGGTAATTTTTAAAATGTAGCTATCAAACAGTTTTGCTGTTATCTCCAAATGCTTAATGAGTAATGATTTATATAGAAAAAGAATAAAAACAAGAAGTGTTTATGTTACTGCACAAAAATGGGGTTCTCCTACCCGATGGACATAAAAATAGCCAATTATTATGGCATCAGCTTTAGGGAAAAGAAAACAGTGTTATTGCTAGATCAGTCTGCAGGGAGACAGGAGGCATATGCTCTCAGATCTGTCTCCCTGATCTGGGGCTTGGGGCAAAATTTATGGAATGAAGGGCAGAGTTGTCTCAAGTGTGGAGATAGATGATTGGAAGTCAGGAGAAATGAAGTACTTGATGACCTGCCCAAGCGTAGTCAAGCTTCCTCGCTCCTCATAGGATGCATGTTCACGAAATGGTGGTGTTAGCATGATCTGAGGGTGGAGTTTTCAGCCTGTTCATATCAAAAGGGCCACTTACTGAGCATTCGCGCAGGCTCAGTTGATAGGTTGGTGGTCTCAACTGGCCTGAATTGGACAACAGGTCTCAGTTCCTGAAAAACAGCTCTTAATTACTCTGTGGATAAGATGGGGTCAGTTTGGACTGGTCCTAGAGGGCCCGTGGTTACATTTATTATTTAGTTTCTGCTTTATGTAACTTTAGCAGTCTCACACACCGAAAATCCCTTAGCCTTTGAGATAGGGAGATGACTTGCCAGCCTTCATTTAATCAGAAAATAGATTCTGACTGTGTGGTATGCATAAAAACTGTCAATTTTTAAAATTATTATCATGAGTGATGATATGAAATCAATAAAGATTTTATGTATGGAAATGAGCCATTCACATTTTATTTTTTTTAAATATATAGTCTCATCTTAATTTTATTACCTAATTTAGCCACATCCTATTAATCCTTTTGGCATGTATTCGCCTTCTACTTTCATTTATCTCTTCTGTTTCTCCTCCCCCTTACTCCGTCATCACTTCATCTTTGCACACTAATTGCATACTCTCTGTGTGCATTGACACTATCCTATATGTGGGCTTGGTAAAGCTCAGCCATTCTAACTACATCATGTTCCCTAAAAAAACCTACCTTTTGGAGCACGTTTTTTGTAAGGTATGACATTAAGCTCTGTAAACCTGGCGAAATCCATTTTTTTTCCTAAAAGAAATTAAATTTCAAAAGTGCCGAGATGTTAAGCTATGAATAAAACAAGGGAATAAATAATTCAATAATGTATTAATAAATATTTCAGTGCTGAATGGAGCCCTGGTTAATGCCCGTTAATATCTTAGTAAGCAAAGTTCTTTGAATGTTTTATATGTTACAGCTTAAACTATTTAGTATTATTGACCATGGATCTATAGATAAAATATTTAACAAGAGTCAGTAACAAATATGAAAAGAACACTTTGAGGATGTTTTAATAAATGAGCTATTTAATACTGCAAGACATTCAAAGGCAAAGATGTGAATTTATCACCCCCTGAATCTGATTTCATTGTACTTATTAGAACTCTTCTCACTTAAAATAGATTGTCAAGATGAATTCTGAACACAAACATTGAGAGAATCATCGCCATTTCATTAAACTTATTGCTGTTTTTTGTGTTGCACATATGTCCCTGAAATATTGTCTTCAGATGGACTTTTTTTAGCTCAAATTTTATTTTTATTATTTCAACCTTTTGCAGTCCATTTTTAAAAGTTTGACGTTATCATGTAGGATGAACAATTTATTAGCACTGTCAATTGTGAAACTGTCCCTTTGGTTACTGCACCTTAGTGATATTGTGTAGGTGTTCACATTTGACGAGTAAATTAATAATCTCACTAACCTTTACGTGCACGGCAGAATATTTCAGAAAATGTTTTCCTGCAGGGTGCTTTTGGCATTTTGGGCTCAATAATTCTTTGTTGTGGGGGCTGTCCTATCCTGTGCATTGTCGGTTGTGTAGCTGTGTCCTGTGTCCTGGCCTCTACACACTAGAGGCCAATAATGGCCACTGTGCCCCGTTGTGACGACCAAAAAAAAATCTCCAAACATTGCCAAATGTCCCCTGGGCGACAAACTCACCCTCTGCCAAGAACCACTGGCTTTACAGTAACATGTTTTCTAGAAGGAACTTATTTATACTTAGGAGTCATAACATAGGAAAGTGTCAAAAATTCTTTATCTTAAACAATAGAAAGTGTTTGGCAGTCTATGACGATAACTCATAAAATCAACTTTATTGAAATGTAACATGTACATTAAATTGCATAGATTTTAAGTGTACAGTTTGATGAGTTTTAAAAAATGTATATGCCCATGTAGCCTTGACCCCCGTCAGGATATAGAACATTTCCATCGCCGGAGAAAGCTCCTTCCCGCTGCTTCGTTGTCAGTCCCTGACCTGCAGTCACCCAGCTTTCGCCCCCGAAAAGCACTGACTTCTATCATCACTGAGTAGTTTTGGCTGTTCTAGAACTTCATATAAATGGAATAAGAAAGTATGTCCTCTTTTGTGTCTTACTTCTTTCACTCAAATTAATCTTTATAAGATTTATCCATATTGTTGTATAATCAGAAATTTGTTTATTTTTATCAGTAGTATCCATTGGTTTGATTATACCACAGTTTGTTTATTCATATCCCTATTGATGGACGTTGGGTTGTTTCCAGTTTGGGGCTGTTACAAACAGAACTCTTTTGAAATTTCATGCACAAGCCTTTTTACAGACATGAATCTTTCTATCTGTTGGGTAAATACCTGGATCTGGCATTGCTATATCAGAAGACAGTTGTTTTATTACCTTTAGAGATAAGTGGTTGTACCATTTTACACTCTTACCAACAATGCATGAGTTCTAGTTGTTCCACTTTCTCACCATCACTGGATACTGTCAATCATTTTAATTTTAGCTATTTTCATGGTTCTCTGGTGGTTTCTCATTGTAATGTTAATTTGCCTTTTCCTAATAACTAATGATGTTGAGCATATTTTCATGTGCTAATTGGCCATTCATGTTTCTTCTTTTGTGAAGTGTCTGCTTAAGGCTTTTTGCCCATTTTCTAATTGGGTTATTTTCTTATTGATTTGTAAGAGTTCTTTGTATATTCTAGATACAAGTGCCTTGTCATATGTGTTAGTATGTGTATATATGTGTGTGTACACATACACACAAACATATATATATAGTGAATATTTCATGTTGGTCTTATAGATAGATTTATTCTGACAGAACTACTATGAAGAATGTATTTAGAGGACGTTACTATTTGAAGTAAATCTTTCGGGGATTATTTTTATAAAGCAACCACCTAACCACAAGTTTATTCTGTTTTCATATAATTGGTTTGCCTCTAGGAATGTTGTGTAATTCTAAATTATAGTAGTTATACATAAAACCACTCATTCCCCAGCACAACTGCCAACAACTCTGTAATTGTAAATAATCAAAAATTTTAAAAGCAGCATTTACTTTATCAAATGTTCTGAAGCTTTTCTCCTGAAAAAGTGTGTATGTGTATGGCTCAATGTAAAGTAACTCACAAACTGATATTAGGGCAGTGCAGAAGACTGATGTTGGTAAATGCAGTGTAATACTTTGTAACATTTTTCACGCAACATATACAATTTGAATATGTACAATTCCTTTGGCTAGAGGAAGCACTCTTAACAAAAGGTAATTAAGTAATTATGTACTGCATTAGAATTGTAAAAATTTAGAAATTTAGAGCTGGAAAGAAATCTAGAGACTATTTAGTCCAATATTCTCCTTTGACAGTTGAATAAATAAAGACAGAATGGGACTATTTTAGGACGACAACTACACGGAGGGATTGTTACACAAAGCGTGCTGGGTTAATATATAACATATATACACTATATATATAGATTATACTAATCTATACTATATATAATATGTACTACATATGTTATATATTACATTTAATATACTATAGTATACAGTATATAATATATTGTATAGATAATACACTAAACTATATGCTATATATTACATATAATATTATACTATATATTATATATAACATATATAACTATATATAATATAGTGATGAGATGATGATGATGAACATTCTTCCTATTTTTTTAGTATCTCCTACCCCAGAGAATCCTGTATTTTAAGATACCATACCCTTTGTTAAAGGAGGTACTATAGTGTATAAATGATAGGGTTATCTGGATTGGGTTCCAGATTAGACCACCTGCAAATGAAGTATTTTCTAATTAGTCTAAAATTTTCAGAAACTTGTACTGCACTTATCCAAAGAAACAAGAGAGTAAATGGTAGCTAGCTTTCTTGGAGGGGCCTCAAAAAATGTGAAGTTTAGGGTTAATATAGACAGTCCTCAGCTTTGCATGATTCTACCCCCCGCCACCTCGCCGCCCCTGCCCCTCCCCCTGTTTCACATTTCTGGCATTCAGTCAGTTTCCCACATATCACCACTTTGTGTGTTGAAAGGAAGCCTGAAGATAGAAATGGATTTATGTCATTCTTCCTTCCTCATTTAATTATGTCATTGCCTTGTTTCTCAGTACTCATTGGGACCCTCAGTACCCGTTGAGTGAAGTTCAAACTCCTTAAATGAAAGAATGTATGAAAAGCTCTTAGCAGTGTGCCTGGCACACAGTAGGACACAATAAATATTAGTTCCCAACCCTCACATGGCATAAAGGGTCCTTCCAAGTTGAGTTCTTCTTTACAGGACTCTCTCCTCCTCCCTTCTCTTTCCCCACTTCTCAATGCCTTCTCCAAAATGTGTATGTTGTATAACACCAGGGTCGTCTCTGTTATGTGTGCTATCAGACTGCTCTATCTTTGTCCATGTTGTTACCTCGGTCTGGAATTCACAGCCACACCCTCCTGTCAGCTTGCTAAATTCCCACTGCTCCTTTAGAGCCCAAATCAGTGTCAACTCTGAAGCCTCTTCTGATTCTGCCTTTCCCCCACCTCTGCTCTCAGACAGAATGAATTGTGACCTAACGTTGCTTTGGACATAGTTCTGTCATGGTACTGACCACATTAGGGCAGTAATTTGTTTATGTATTTGCTTCTACTGATAAATGATGAACTCTTGAAAACAGAGACTGTGTCTTTTATATCCAACTTGTAGTTCAGAGTCTAAAATGTGATGAGGGTTTGGTAAATGTTTGCTAGTTTGAACCAAATTGAGTTGATATGTGGGCCACATTTATTTAGGACCACAGCCCCGGAATCATTGGTCAGTTGTCCCAAGTAAGATAGCAAGGAGAGATGGTGTGAAGTGATACTGAGAAAAGCGGGGAGCGGGTGGGAGTAGACAAAAGTAAAAAAAAAAAACAGGTGTCAGACTCAGAGATCATTTTCCTCTAGATGGTTAATTTCTTTGAAGGACATTTAAAAAGGGGAACTGTACCAACATATGGAGCAACCCCACCACCTTTGGGGGAAAAATGCATTGCCCCCAAAGGCTCTGTTCTGAAGATAATGCTTGTGTTTGTATGAAAGTTATTTTATTTTTCAGAAAATTATTATTTCACAGTCTTATCCTGTTAAAATATTTTGCCATCCTTAAAACTGGCTGACAGAAAAAACACCCACAATTCTGGTGATGGCTATAATTCACTATAAAAAGCAAAATATGGGACTTGTGACTGAGATGGAAAGATCTGTGATTTTGTGAATTTAGGATCTAATCATTATTTTAACAATTAAAAAATTATTTAACATATCAAACTTACAGAACATATAGAAACTAATATAACAGAAACCATTGTTTCATGCATCTTTCTTCTTCCATTTGAGTTAAATTTTCTGATAGTATTTTTCATCATGGATGCATAAATTGTAACTCTCTCAGTGTGTGTTTGTCAGTGTCTTAATTTCATCCTCTTCTTGAAGGATATTTTAAATTTTTTAATCTTTTAGCTTCAGAGTTATTTTACCTTATTCCTTAAAAGCTATCATTGTCTTTAGGCTCCTATGATTGCTGTTGAGTAGTTTCTTGTCAACAATTTTTCTTCTTTTGAAGGGATTTTTATCATTTCTGTGTGGTTGCTTTAAGATTTCCCTTTGGGTTTTGGTGTTCTAAAAATATTTTTGTGATGTTTTTATGTGTAGATTCATTTACATTATATAATTCAATATTAACTGGACTTCTCGAATCTAGGGATTCATGTCTTTTTATCAACTTCAGAAAATAAGTAGCCATTAATTCCTTGACTCTTGCTTTTCCAAATCACCTCTATTTCCTTTTGGAACTTCTATTTAACATATGTTGGGTTTTCACATTCCATTCTCCTGTCTTTTTGTTTTTTTCCTCTTCTTTTAGCTTGAGCTGCATTTTGGGCAATTTCCTAAGATTAATTTTTCAGTTCACTAATGCTCTCTTTAGCTATCTAACCTACTATTTAATCTATTTATTGTAATTTTGCATTTTGATTACTGCGGGTGTTTTTAATGCTTTTTTTTTTTTTGAGGAAGATTAACTCTGAGCTAACATCTGCCACCAATCTTCCTCTTTTTTGCTGAGGAAGACTGGCTCTGAGCTAACATCCGTGCCCACCTTCCTCTACTTTATATGTGGGACGCCTGCTGCAGCATGGCTTGATAAGCAGTGTATAGGTCCTTACCCGGGATCTGAACTGGTGAACCCTGGGCTGCTGAAGTGGAACATGCGAACTTAACTGCTGCACCAGTGGGCCAGCCCCTGATTACTGTGTTTTTCAGTTCTAGAAATTCATTTTAGTTCTTTAAAAAAACTTCCTTTTTTTCAATGTCTAATTGTATTTTATTATGTTTTAATTTCTTATTTTATATCTTTAATAAATGGAAACATAGTTATTTTTTGGTTTCTATTAGATTATCCTAACATCAAATGTCTGGGGGGTCTAATTCTGACTCTCATTCAAGTGGATTGTCTCCTCATTTGCTCTGTAATTTTGGACTGTTATCTCATCTTTAACAGAGCCTTATGTGTGGGAATCCTGTGCAGCCTGCGTTGAAGGCATGCTCCTCTGGAGTAGGTTTTGGTTTGCTCTGGTCCGATGTCATAGGGGTATTAGTTACTTGGAGCCATTTATTGTGTTAACTCTTTGGCTTGGGGATGGTGTTAAATTGTCAGGGAGGATTTTTCCCATGTAGAGCCAGGAACACTCAGACAAGCTCCCTTGCTAACCCCCTATGCTAGAAGGTGGACTGTTCTGTAAGCTACTCCTTCACTAGGGAGAAGCCCTTTTAGAATCCTTTTAGAATCCTAGTTTTATGAGGGACATTCTCAGCAACAAACCCTGTTGTGAACAAGCCCAGGCATAATCGTCATTTCCCAGATGGGCACTAAAGCTTCTCTGGTGACCGAGCCTACTCCAGCATCACCTGTGTGTTAGCTTGCAAGCTTACTTGTCTGTATTTTAGTTTTTCTTTAATTTCTAGCACCTGAAATTTTCCTTTTGTTTTTATGCCCTCAGCTATGATTTAAATGAGTATTTATTATATTTTACCCAGCAATTTGAGGTGCTTATAGCTGAAAGATTGTCAGATATTTTTAGTCCTCCTTATAGCTAGAATCAGAACTCTCTCAAATTTGTTCTTTTGAAGACCTTTAAATTTGGTTTTTAGTCAGAACAAAGCTTTGAGGCATTTTTTTCCATTGTGAAGGAAAAATATAATGAAGGAGCAAAGTATGAAAACCTGAATGAAAATGAAATCAATACATGTATTTAAAAGGCGTAGAATCCTTGGCCTTCTTTTTATGTTAACCGATTTGCCATTCTAAGTGCTAAGGGAGGTATCGTAACGCAGTTGAAGAAAATGGATTTTTGCCTTCTGGGTTTGAGTCTTTGCCCTTCCTCTTATTCTCTGTTTAACCCTGGATATATAATTTATCCTGTGAGAGCCTTAGTTTTCACCTTTAAAATAGGAATAATGATACTTGTTTAATTCCCTGTAGGGTTATTATGAGGTTCAAATGAAATAATGCACAGTAGGTGACAGCTTTCTGCAGACTGTAGATCATGATGCAAATTATAGTTACTACTATGTGCTTTCTGGTAGTAATAGGACCAGTGAATTGCACTTGCTTCTTATTCCCTGTATTGAACATTCTGAGAATTGAGGGGCTGACCCACTCACTTGCTTGTATTTTAATGCCAGAACATTTTTTTTTTTTCACTGAAAGAGAAAGGCTGGATTTAACCCTTCATGGAATACTAACTATAATTAATTATGTTGAAAGTCTTACTCCCTATAGATATCTATCTTATTCCCTAATATATTCCCTAATAGATATAGATATCTATTGAGGAATAAGATAGAATAGATATAGATATAGATATCTACAGGGAATAAGATAGAATTCCTAAAGTTATAGGAAATAGGGATAGATATATATAGGAATAGATAAATTTCTAAACTTAAAGGGAATAAAGCTCCTTCCTTTTGCCATCCAAGAGCAAGGGCTTCTATAATTTGGGTTGTATGTCACAGTTTTTATGATTTGTCTCTTCTTACTAACTGTTCTTACATTGTGGGCGAGATACATGCCCAGGTAGTTGAGAATCTTGGCCACTGCTGCATACATAAGGAAAAGAGTAGTAAAAAAAAAAGCTTTTTAATTGTGGTAAAATAGACATACATAAAATATACCGCCTTAACCATTTTTAAATGTAGTGTACGGTAGTGTTAGTACATTCATATTGTTGTGTAAACAATCTCCAGAACACTTCATCTTGCAAAGCTGAAATTCTGTACCCATTAAACAACTCCCCATTTCCCCTCTCCTCAGCCCCTGGCAATCACCATTTTACTTTTTGTCTCTATGAAATTGACTACTTGTTACCTCATATTAGTGGAATTAAACAGTGTTTGTCTTTTTGTGACTGGCTTATTTCACTTAGCATAATGTCCTCAAGGTTCATCCATGTTGTAGCATGTGTCAGGATTTCCTTCCTTTTTACAGCTGAATAATATTTAATTGTATATATACCCCATTGTCTTTATCCGTTCATCTGTCAGTGGACAGTCGGATTGTTTCCACCTTTTGGCTATTGTGAATAGTGTTATGAACATGGTTGTACAAATATCTCTTGAAGGTCTTGCTTTCATTTCTTTTGGCTATATACCCAGAAGTGGAATTGCTAGATCATCTGCTAATTCGGTTTTTAATTTTTTGAGGGAACTCAGTACTGCTTCTCTTAGCAGTTGCACCATTTTACTTTCCCACCAACGGTATACAGGGTTCCAATTTATCCACATCCTCACCAACATTTATTATTTTCTGTTTTTTTGATAGTAGCCATCCTAATGGTGTGAGTTTTGGTTTGCATTTCCCTAATAATTAATGATGTTGAGTATCTTTTTCATGTGCTCGTCAGACATTTGTATATCTTTGGCAAACTGTTTTTTCAAATCCTTTGCCAATTTTTAAATTGGGTTGTCTTTTGTTGTTGAGTTACAATAGTTCTTTATATATTCTGGATATTATCCCCTTGTCAGATATGTGATTTGCAAATATTTTCTCCCATTCTGTTGGTTACCTCTTTACACTGTTGACTGTATCATCTGATGCACAGAAAGTTTTAATTTTGATGTAGTTCAGTTTATCAACTTTTTCCTGCTGTTGCCTGTGCTTTTGATGTCACATCCCAGAAGTCATTGCCAAAAGCAGCAGTATTTTTGTGTAGCTTCTCAGCGAAATCTTGGATGAGAAAGAGCAAAATGAGTACTGTCTAGAATTATAATTGTTTAAGGACATATCCAGGATTCAAATCAGCTTGGTAGTAAAAAGGAAGAGGAGTTGATTGTTCTTTTAGGCCATTCGGCACCACCACGTTCCTATGTTTGGGCATTTTCACACTTTATGAATATTGTGGAATGTGGATCCTGTTTCCCACTCTGGGTTCTGATTAGGTTGGACACTCAATTTCCCTGGCTGCTTCTCACTGTGAGTTGTGGGCACGTGACCTTGGTCCTACCAATCAGACACACGTGTTCCAGAGTTCCTTGCAGCATCAATGGTTGCAGAAAACCTGAGTTCCTGGGGGTTAACAAGGACAGCAGAGGATGTGGTAGCATTTCATGTTTAGTGCCTGCTATATGTGGCAGGGGCTGCTGGTTGTCTGTTATTCCTTTTATCCATAGTAACAAAACCTCTTTTTTTTTTAACTGGGCACATACCACTCAGAATAAAGACTATATTACCCAATCTCCCTTGAGGCTAGGTTTGGCTAGTTCTTGCTGGTGAGCTGTCAGGGGAAGTGTTCCCTGGCCTCTTCTAGGATCCCTTCTTAAAGGACAGATGGGGCTTCATCCCTTCCTCCTTCCTGTTGGCTGGAATGGGGATGAGGATGGCTGAAACTGGAGCAGCTACCACAAATGCTGAGTAACCATGGTAATGGAGGCCCTGCATGGGGGAGCAACAAAAGAGATGGGGCCTGCATCTCTATGGGCTCCAAGGAACAGAGTTTACCTATCAGCCCTGGGCCTGCAGACTGTCAATGAGAAAGAGAGGTACCCATCTGTCTTATTTAAGATCCTGTAATTTTGGGTCTCTGTTGTTCTGCTGAAGTCAATCTTAACCAATGCGCTCTGGCAGTGTTCAGGCTGCAACGTGGAGGGCTGCAGGCTGCAGGGACCAGTTCTAAGGCATGATTTCAGACTTCCTTCTGATTCATTACCTTGAACTGGTTCTTCAACCCTACTTGGGATTCTTGACATACTTATCATTTTAATGAATTCCCATTTTCCTTAAAGCAGTTGGATTGTTTACAAGGAATAAACCTTATTGATATGATGATTTCTTAAAAAAAATTTTTTTTTTTCCAGAAACTGAAGGGTTTTTTTCCAACACAAATTTCAGCCTAAAAGGTCAAGGTCAACCACATTTTAAGAAAACCCAATGTGAAAGTCCACACACAGAAACAGAAAACCTTAATTTGTGTGTGTGAGGAAGATCAGCCTGAGCTACCATCTGCCACCAATCCTCCCCTTTTTACTGAGGAAGACTGGCCTTGAGCTAACATCCATGCCCATCTTCCTCCGTTTTATAGGTGGGACGCCTGCCATAGCATGGCTTGATAAGCAGTGTATAGGTCCACACCTGGGATCCGAACTGGTGAACCCTGGGCTGCCGAAGAGGAACACAGGAACTTAACCACTGTGCTACCAGGCCGGCCCCAGAAAACCTTAATTTTGAAAGAGGAGTCATCACCAGCCTTCCTTTCAATGATGTGACCTCTAGTGTATTTAAAATGATTTAATTTCAAACATATTCTCCGAGTCTTTGATAAATGTTCTGACTCTATGAAATAAAGTCTAAATGTGAAGAAAAGAGTGATTTTAATGCCTGTTGTATCTCGGCACCTTGCTAAGTGGTCCTCAGACCAGCTAACCCTTAGCTGGGGCTGGATTTCTCCATCTTTAGAATAATGGAAGAAGATACTTATCATAGAGTCTTAGCTACTGGTCACAGATAGGAAGCCTGGGGTGTTGAGGAGTACGGATGGCCAACAAAACAAGTGGAGGTGATCGTGCCTCAAATTAAAGATCTGAGTCTTAAAATACAGTTAGCATCTCAGTTCAGGCCTTCATGAATATGATGCCCTTCTCATCACCTACTTATTGAACACACCAGCAGACTGAGCTGTTTGTTCACGTGTTCATTCAACCATGCCTTCCTTAAACGCTGATTAAGAGCCTACTCTGTGCCAGGCACTGACTTGGCACCAGCTTCCTCCCTGCATCTTGTCCCCATATCCATGAATATTACACATTCTAGATGAACTCAACACATTAGGCCGACGAGTCAGAGGGAAGCAACTTCATTCATTCATTCATCGTCTGCTGAGTGCAGTGTGTGCCGTGCTGGGGGTGAGGCACTTGGTAAGCAGCGTATAGCCCAGAACATGGGCTGCCTCACTTCCTCAGTGTTGCAGGAGGCACACCACCAAAATGCACGTCTAGAAAAGTCTCAGTCCCTAAGGTATGATGCTTATTGAGACAAATTTTGCTTTTTCTATCCTCCACATTTCTATTAACATCATAATTACCCTCAATTTGCAACCACAGACCTCTGGGAATCCAGCTATTATGGGCTCCAAACCATCTCCTCTGGCCTGTCATCCATGGATTGCTGTCTGTGAGGACAACAGATTTCAGTATTTTCAAATGTATTTTAGTCCTCTTTGCATCCCCAGAGTGTAGCACGTGGCAACCATTTAAATAATGTTTTAAAAAAATTTTTAATTATTTCTCACAAAATATTTCATACTGTTTGCTGTTTACTACCCACCCCACACAACTGACTCGGTACCTGCTCGTACTCTCAGAACTCAGCATGAACATCACTTCCTCAGGGCACCCTCTCTGAAACCAAAGCAAGGGTCTGGGCCCCCTGTGATGAGCTCCCTAGGTTGCCACTTAATGTCATTATTTGTATTTAGGTAATGTTTCTGTCCTCTGTTAGAATTTAAGCCCCAGGAGGGCTGGAGCTGTGGATTCTCTTATCCTCAGTGCCGTCACACTAATCAGTCAGTGCTGAGGACACAGTAGATGCTGAATAAACATTTCTGGAATAAATGTGTTTTGTCAGTATGCATTGGTGAGACTCACCCCTCTCTCGCTCTCATCCTCTACTGTCAACGGAGCTGTTTATACCTTTTTTTTCCTTTCTCTACTGTCAGTTTCCTATTTCTACCACCTACTAGTTAGACACATGGTGTCTTGGTGAATCAATGTCAGGGTGGCTTGGTTTTCATGCAGGCGAGAGGTCCCTCTTTTTGCAATTCTCCAGGGCTTCAAATGACAAAGCAAGGGTGTCCTTCTGCCCCCAGAACTTTGCCTTTTGACCTTGTTCCATAGGAATGTGCCTGTCAGGCTCTGTGGAGAAAGTTGTTCCTTCCTTCATTTCGAAATTGGGATACTCTGAGCTCTTTGCCTACTTTAACCACTAGAGGGAGCAGTGAAGTGCTCTGTTGTGGCGCCGGAATCGCACCTGTAGGATATTAGGGCTAGATGGATCTTAGTGGTCTCCCGGGCCAACTTCTCCCATTTTATAAACAAACAGGGAGATGAAGGGACCTGCCTATGGTTACAGATTTGGTCAGTGACAAAACCCAGATCTCTTGCTTTCTCTTCCAGCATTCTTCATTGCAGCACTGTCTCCTGCCTGCCGGCCCTTGGCGGATTCTTGCAGGGTCCACTGAATGGATCAGGTCTGACAACACATGAACTTGCCAAGAATTCCTTGGACCACCAATGTCATCATCCAAGTTTATTTATTAATGGTCCATATCTATGCATGTGGGCTGGAGGGAGGAGTAGCATGAGGTAATGGCAGTTGTGCTGAATTCCAGCACTTGGAGAAAACAAGATGGACGGGGTGATGCTAGCTATTGTCTTTTTGTCATGCCAGCAGTTTTCCCATCACCCCTTATCCTGGTAACTATTCTCCCTCTCCCTCCCCCACTCACAGAGTGGGCCACTAACACAGGTCTGGCTAATCATAGCTGTTCTTCCCAACACAGTGATGGTTCAGAAGAGGGTATGAAATCCAAGTGGGTCTATCAGAGTCCTTCCCTGGGATTTCTGAGTTTGAAATTAGAGGAAGGTCCGCCTCGTCTCAGGGATCATGGTACCACAAGTCTATGAAGTGGGATGACCGTGGTCATCTTTCTAACCAAATAGAGAAGACTTGCTACAAGAAGAGACAAGAGAGTTAAGTGCAGACCTAGAAACAAAAGCCAGATGGAGGAAGGAATCCCAACTCCAGTCCCTCAGCACCGGCTCCTGCAGCTTCTCACGTTCTCTGAGTTACCCTAATTATTATTCAGAGCTACACAAGCTTATCAATTCCTTTCTTTGTTTAAAGATAGTTTGAGTTAGATTTTTTGTCCCGGTGAAGAATTTTGACTAGCGCGGAGACAGTTCAAACTTGGTGTAGAGTAATATTACCTTTCCTCTGGCCCTGAACTAAGGGCCAAGCCAAGAGGCCATCTTTCAGTACCAGACTCATGGGTGAGTAGTGGTTAGTTTTGTGTGTGTGTGTTTCTTCCTGTTGTCTGTCCTGGTTAGCTCAACCAGGAAGAACATGCTGCTAGAGAGGCCAAGAGCACAGGGCATGTGGTTCAGTTAGTTCTGCTCTGTCCATGACATAAGCCTTAACCCCTAAAAACATCCACCTTTTTGTAACCCATGACCATGACCATAGTGTGAACCAGCGTGGGTCAGTGCACATCTACACCAACTCTGGAAGGAGCATGGGGTAACAGAAGGAGCACGGGATGGAGCCTTGAGCAATAGCATTCTGGTCACAACTCCATCTTTCACTTGTTAGGAGACCCTGAAGTGAGTCATTGAACTTCTTTGGGCCTCAGTTTACCAGGTTACAAAAGAATATGATACTCGAACGACATGACCCTAAGATATCGTCTGGTTCTAAAATTACATTATTCCCAAAGAACAGCTGAAGTACACCCTCTACGAATGGCAAGTCAACCTAACTGTTCTTGTAGCAAAAAGATACCATATTTAACTCTACTGTTTTCTCATCACTCCTTAGGGCAAGCTAGGTAAGGCATCATTAAGCATCTTTCAAATAGAAATCTCTGCTCTGGCACCAAAGTGCAGCCCTGCCCACCTTGGCATAGATTTTTCCCCTTAGGGCTGAGTCCTAGACATGCCAGGGAAAGCAGATCCCTTCTTCAGTAATATTAATTACTGTGAAGCAGCGATAGTTTACTTCAGGGCCTGGGAGCAAAGAGCTTTCCTCACGTTCTCACCTCTGCCACCCAAGCTCCCTTCGTCACCTCCACCTCCCAAACTGTGAAGAGCTGAGGGTTGCTAGGAGACCGGGCTGAGGCGCAGGCAGTGATCAAGCCTCAGCTCCCTGGGGAAGCCAGGAGGGTGAACACAACTGTTGAGTATGTAGGGAAGCAAATACTTCCTGGACTTCTGATCTAGTTTTTAAAAACGGAGTTAAAGTAGAAATGGGGGTGGATTGGGGAAGGGAAAAGGAAGCTTTGGGGAAGACCTTATAGATAAGAGGCAGGGATCCAAGATGAGGCCCTACATGAGGTGAATGCTACATGAGGTTGTGTAGATGGCAAAGAAACCGAAGGCTTATAGCTCAGAGGAGATCCACAGAGAAGTCATTTTGATTGAAGCTCCTGGTGAACTGGAGTGGGACTAATAAGTTCCCTGCTTTCCTCAGGCCCGACATGGTGGCCAAGTGCCTGCAGGACAGCTAAGATCCACATGACTGAGGCCATCCTTCTTAGGCCTGAGCTTGTCTCCAGGTAGCACTCAAGCTGATCCAAATGCAGAAGTATTTGAATTGCTCTGGGTGGCAAGAGGGTGATCTAGTGGAGCTCAGAGTTACTAGATGGGGGCAATGGTCAATTGGACCCTGACGGGAACCCCTAGGGCACAGGGTCAAGAGGCAAAGCGTGGCCTGCTTACCAGGTCCTGCTGTTAGCAAAATCATGAGTTTACTTGACATAGCAGCTGGTAGATAGTGAGAGCTCCGTAAATAGTTGCTATTGTTTCTATTGTTTCCGTTCTGTTTATCCTTGTCATTGGGTACTGACTATTCACCTTCTCCTCCTCTTTCAGGTCTTGCCTCTATAGTTATTTTGAGGTGATTATGGATTACAAATGTCTTAGAAGTAGGCCGTGTCTTCTTTTTTTTTTTTAGATTTTTAAAAATTTTTTTCCTTTTTCTCCCCAAAGCACCCCGGTACATAGTTGTATATCTTCGTTGTGGGTCCTTCTAGTTGTGGCATGTGGGATGCTGCCTCAGTGTGGTCTGACGAGCAGTGCCATGTCCGCACCCAGGATTCGAACCAACGAAACACTGGGCCGCCTGCAGCGGAGCGCGCGAACTTAACCACTCGGCCACGGGGCCAGCCCCTGCCATATCTTCTTTTAACGCCTCTCTAAAGGCCTCTTCTCTCATTCCTGTCCATTTGTGAGTTTTAACTGAGAGTCAGTTTCCTTCAGCCAATCAACAGCAACAATTCACTCCACTATTTGCCCATATAACCCAAGCCTGACAGACCAAAACACCCAACTCAGCAAAACGTGAACCACATACTATCACCTTCCTTTCCTTCCTGTTCTTCAATTGCGGAATGTCTTATGTATGTTTAATGTGTTGTGTGGGCTGCCCCGGGAACCACTGCATTTTGGTGGGGGCAATGCCACCCTCAGTTGAGCTGTTGTCTACCTGGTCTTGACTGCTGGCCTGTCGAAAGCTACCTCCGCCTGAGGTTAGGGTTTGTTGCTCATAGTGGCCACAGCAGCCACAGCAGCACAGGGACTGCAAGCTCTGCATTGGAAGGAATCACATCCTGGAATGATGTCATGTTTCCAGATGCGTGGAGGTTGGGTCACATGAGGTCTGACATCATCCCGTGGTGGGAGCTTCCGGGAATGCTGCCACGAGCAACTCTGCCTGGCAGACACTGGATCATAGCTCTTCCAGGAGATGGAAAAGCAAACAAAGCAGAGCAAAACAAAAGCTCTGTGCCAGCTTCAAAGATGGGAGCAGTCAAATCACAAGCGAGAAGAAAGGGAGTTGTAATACTCACTCAAGAGACTCTAAACCCTCAGTCCTCAGCATTCAGACACATTTACAATCAAAAGGACCTTGGGAGGCTTATCTGATTCATGCTTCTGTCCCTAAGGCAGATTATATCTAAACTTTCAAAACACGTAAAACTCCTCAGGAGAATGACGATGCATAACCTGCTTTGCTCAGTGGCTCCAGTGTCACTACCTCCAGAGCAGTGGCTCTTAGCTGAACTAGCTGGACATCCAGGAGAGGTGACAATGGGGGAGGGTTTGGACATGTCCCTTTAGCAGAGAGGACAGTGGGTAGAGAGACAGAATCTTGGGGAGAGGAATGCAGAGGTCAGTAAATGAGGCTTCTACCAACTCCCTAAATGGACTAAACGTAATATTTCAAAAATACAAAGCTTTGCCTTTATTAATCTTGATTTTTTTTTTTTTTTGAGGAAGATTAGCCCTGAGCTAACATCTGCTGCCAATACTCCTTGTTTTGCTGAGGAAGATTGGCCCTGAGCTAATATCCGTGCCTGTCTTCCTCTATTTTTTATGTGTGGGATGCCTGCCATAGCATGGCTTGGTAAGTGGTGCATAGGTTCGCACCTGGGATCTGAACCAGCAAACCCCAGGCCGCTGAAGCGGAACGTGCTCACTTAACTGTTGCCCCACCAGGCTGGCCCCTTGATGGTATTTTTAACTGCAAAATTTCAAATATATAGAAAAATTGCAGAATACTCAAAGAAAGACCCACATATATTCCTCACCTAGGTTCACCAGTTAATAACATTTTCCATATCTGTTTTATTTTTATCTATCTCATACACACACAGACACACTACCTAAAGAGAAAAATAAAGCTATCTATCATGTGTGTCTAGTTTTTTGAACAATTGTGATAAATTATCCACATTTTTCAAACCAAGTGTCACTGCTTCATCTCCTGCTTCTTCCTCTCCCTGATGGTGAGAATCTCTTCTTTAGAATCAAGAAGTTTGTTCTTGGGTTTGGTTCTCTCACACTTAAAGATAAACTATATACTTTCACCCCCTCAGGATAAAAAGAAGATAGCTGTTGCTGCTGTAAACACACTGTCTGTCTCTTGATCTTCACCAGAGAGGAAAGGGAAGTACTGAGCATGTCAAATGATTTATCTGGTCCGGGCCAAACTGGACAATGGCCAGGATTCAAATACTTTCAGTTTCCACCTTTTTGTACCAACCACAGATGAGCGCAGGTTGCTCTGGGACACTAACTTTCTGTCTCTTGTTCAGCAAAGGTTGTATAAGGAATTTTACAGGCAGAGTGCCTAGCCACTCAGCTTTGAATGCTTCAGTCCCTACTCTGCCGTCTGACTCCCTCTGTGTATGGAGTCTATAATATAAAAAGATATGCTGTAAAAACATCTTGCTTCTGGACCCCATCTTAAGCTCTCACCCCATCTTCCCACTTTTCTGCACTTGTCCTCAAAAACCAACACACTCCAAATATATATCCATGTGTGCATCACCACTAAAGTTATCCACTCATGACAACAGTGGTTTATTGAGCATCTTGCTGTGGATCAGGGTTAGGTCCTGGAGATTCCTGACATGACCTCTGCCCTTGTGGAGTTTATAATCTACGAGAGAAAAGATATTATTGTAGCCTACCAGGTATGAAACAAGTAATTTCATTTGTGATGCATGTTATATTAGAGGAAGCATAGGTTTTTAGGGAACCCTACTGCAGGGGGAGTTGTACCTAGTCTAGGTCAGGAAAGAGATCCCTGGGGAAGAGATGTTTGCGATGAGATCTGAAGAGAGAGTAGGAGTTAGCCAGGAAACCTAAGTTGGCGATGGGAGTTGGAGTGAGGATTTGAGAAGGAAGAACACTCCTGTCAGAGGAAACAGCTTGTACATAGCCCTAGGGCAAGAGAGGGCAAGTCACAGTCAAGGAACGAGAACAATGAGGTAGGTGAAGCTGCTATGGCCAACACTCACAGAGCACATAGTGGTTTCCTACTGACTCTGGGCAAGTCGGGTAGCAGGTGCCTGTGCAGTAGATCTGTTCCTATCTCCCCTTCGGAGAGGAAGGAGTCTTTAACGTACCCCTCTCATTGGTCCAGGCACTTCCCCTAGAAACTGGCTTTAGAGCCAACAGCTTGGCAGGACAGAGGCAGACAATGTCTCGTAAAGCAGTGCTTTCTGCCATAGTACAGGTAAGGACTTGAGGCTCGGAGAGGGTAACTTCCCAAAGATCACACAACTTGTAAGCGGCACCTGGAACGTGAACACTAGTTACTTTGACCCCAGAGGCCACCTCCCTATGCGAAGCGACTGTCAAATGCTAGATTCTCATGACCTGAGAAAGGCAAATGCAGAATCTGTAGGAGTGTGAGGAGTGTGTTGATAACCTTCCAGATCAAAAAAGTACAGACTCATGAGGCTCTGCAGCTGTTAGAAAAGGAGGCCAGCTGCTGTTCCTATCCGCGGCACAAATGAGAATTTGAATAAATTGCCTTTTATCTTAAACATTGTTTTTCCTTGTCTGTTGAAGCTTTCTGGGTCCAACAAATCATTTCACTGAACTAAGTGTTGGAACTGTAATAGAAAATACTCACCTGCATGTGTATCTATTCTGGAAGAATCTTCTCTCCATTCCTAAGTTGGGAACCCTTTTTCTAGAGCTAATATTTCAAGTCTCTGGGCAACCACTCAAAATAGAAACCCAGATCTGCACTGGATTAATCCAGAGCAGAAATATATTCTTTGACCTATGCCTTACCCCCTTAGAAGGAGAAATCAATCTTACTAGCAGTTATGCTGTACATGTTTACATATATCACACACTCTCAGTTAAAACTCTCTACTTTCTTCTATCCTGATCACTAAGTACTGGGAGGAGGGAGGCAGAATCAGTAACACCATAAAAATTGTCCCTTTTTAAGTGTTGAATTAAACACTGTTATATATGCGCTGAAAATATAAAAGTAAAAGTGAAAAATTCAGTCAATCTGACTTTTAGTTCCAGCTATAATGAAGTAGCTGGTATAGACTCACCCTTCTACAGCAAAAAACTGTAAAACTGAGCAAAATATATGAAACAGCTTTTCAGTTATTAAACATTGAACGCTGCACGGCTAAGCCTCTTGGGACAAGGGAAACACACAAAGTAACTTCCTCATTCACCCCAGGTTTCTGCCTGGGGGCCCTTTCTAAAACGCAGCATAGGGAAATGGAGCCAGAGAGGGGAGAAGACAGAAATTAGGATTCAGGATGATAAGACAGCTGAAATTTGTGGGTCAAGGTACTAGGGAGAAGGAAGCTTCACAAGGAAGGAGACCCAGATATTGGCAAAGGAGTCCTCCATGTCTTTGACCAAACACTAAGCTGTACATGCAGATGGAAAGTCTCCATGAAGCTGACTGGAGATTCTGAAGATTTCACAGTCCTGGGAGACATTTGAATTCCCATTAGCCAGAGTGGAGACATCTTACCACATATTCTGGATATTTAGGTGAGATAAGAGAAAAGTTACACCTTAGGAGAATCTTAGGGTAAAGGTTACTCTTCATCTTGCCTAATATAGAGTAAAACTAGGATTCAACAAGATTAAGTCACCAGTTAACTATCTGCTAGAACAAAACTTAACACTCTTAAATGAAGGCAATAAAGCTCATTGTAGTATTGACAATGTTCAGCTTATAATAAAAGAAATTATTCATATATGAAGGGACAAGAGAACTTGAGCCATAACTAGGAGAAATAGCATTCAATAGAAACAAACCCAGATATGACACAGTTGTTGGAATTAAACAAAGACTATAAAACAGCTATTATAAATATGGTCAAGGACATAAAGGAAAATATACAAAATGAATAATCAGATGGGAAAATTCACCAGAGAAATGGAAACTGTTTAAAAGAACCAAGTGGAGAATGCCAAGAATACATAATGGGGAAAGGCTAGTCTGTAAACAAATGGTGCTGGGAAAACTGCATATCCACATGCAAAAGGATGAAATTAGACCCCTATCTTACACCACACACAAAAATCCACTCAAAATGGATGAAAGACTTAAATGTAAGACCTGAAAATATAAAACTCCTCAAAGAAATCACAGGAGAAAAGATTCATAACATTGATTTTGGTACTGATTTCATGGATAGGACACCAAAAGCACACGCAACAAAAATAAAAATAGACAAGTGGAACTACATCAAACTAAAAAGCTTCTGCAGAGCAAAGGAAACAATCTACAGACTGAAAAGACAACCCACAGAATGGGAAAAAATATTTGCAGATCATACCTCTGATAAAGGCTTAATTTCCAAAATATATAAGGAACACATACAACTCAATAGCAAAAAACCAAATAACCCGATTAAAAACTGGGTAAAAAACTTGAATAGACATTTCCCTTGGAGAGACATACACATGGTCAATAGGTATATGAAAAGGTGTTCAACATCACTAATCATCAGGAAAATACAAATCAAAATCATAATGAGGTATCACTTCACACCTGTTAGATAGCTACTATAAACAAACAAACAAAAAACCAAAAGTTAACAAGTGTTGCCAAGGATGTGAAGAAATTGGAACACTTGTACACTGTTGATAAAAATGTAAATTGGTGCAACCACTATGGAGAACAGTATGGAATTTCCTCCAGAAATTAAAATTAGAACTACTGTATGATCCAGCAATCTCACTCCTGGGTATAGATCCACAAGAATTGAAACCACAATCTCAGAGAGATATCTGCACTCTCACGTTCATTGCAGCATTATACACAGTAGCCAAGGTATGGAAATAACCCCAATGTCCACTGGTGGATAAATGAATAAAGAAAATGTGGTATATACGTACAACAGAATATTATTCAACCTTACAAAAACAAGGAAATTCTACCATTTGTGACAACATGAGTGCACCTGGAAGACATTATGCTAAGTGAAATAGGTCGGTCACAGAAGGACAAATACTGCATGATTCCACTTACATGAAGTATCTGAAATAGTCAAACTTATAGAAGCAGAAGATAGAATGGTGTTTGCCAGGGGATGGGAGGAAGAGGAAACAGGGAGTTGTTGTTCAACGGTATAAAGTTACAGTTATACAAGATGAATAAGTTCTAGTTGTCTACTATACAACACAGTGCCTATAATCAACAATATGGTATTGTGCACTTAAAAATTTGTTAAAAGGGTAGATCTCACGTTAAGTATTCTTATCACAAACACACATATAAAAATCCAAAAACACAAGCAAAGAAACACAAGGAAACTTTGGGAAGTGATGGATATGTTTATTACCTTGCTTGTGCTGATGGTATCACAGGTGTATGCATATGTCCAAACTCATCAAACTGATTAAATATGTGCAGTTTTTTTGTATATCTATTATACCTCAATAAAGCTGGAAGAAAATTTATGTAGCCTCAAAATAGATAGATAGAGAGATAGATAGATAGATAGATAAATAAAGTGGAAATTCTAGAGCTGAAAAATAAAATATATGAAATGAAAAATTTGTGACTGAGCTTAAGAGGACTTGGACCACTGCAGAAGGAAAAAAAACTCAATGAACTTTAAAACAGATCAATAGGAACTATCCAAACTGAATCAAGGAGAGGAAAAATGATTGAGAAAAAAAAGGAACCAGCTTCAGTGCCCTGGGGGAAACTGCTAACCTGTGGTCTAACATATGTGAAATTGGAGTCTAAGGCATAGGAGAAAAAGAAAAAAATATATTTGAAGATATATTAGCTAAAAAATTCAAACTTGATGGGGAATACTAACCTAGAGATCTAAGAGGTTTAACTAACCTTGAGTGGCATAAACATGAAGAAAACCACACCTAAGTTCATCATAATAAAGTTACTAAAAGATCATCTTAAAGTAGCCAGAGAGGAAGAAAAGATGCATTATATGCCAGGGAACAACCATAAGAATGATTGCTGAACTTCTCAACAAAACTAATGCAACCCAGAGGACAGCTGAATGACATCTCTAAAGTACTGAAAGAAAAAATAAACTATCAGCCTAGAATTCTCTATCAAGTGAAAATATTCTCCAAAAAGGAAGGCAAAATAAAGATATTTTCAAAACAACAAAAGCTGAGAGAATTCAATGGCAAAATGTTTTCACTACAAGAAATGCTAAAATAAGTTCTTCAGGCTGAAGGGAAATGATACAAGACAGAAACTCAAACCTAAATGAAATAATTGAATGTGCTGGAAATAGTAAATACGTGGATAAATATTTTAAAACTGTTTTCTTGTTTTTTAATTTTTGAAAAGACAATAGATTGTTTAAAGCAAATATGATAACAATGTGTTGTGAGGTTTATAACATATGTACAACTAAAATGTTTGACAGCAGCACAAAGAATAGGAAGGGATTAAATAGGAAAGTATTTTAGATTCTTACATTATATGTGAAGTGTACAATACTAATTCAAGATAGAACAAAAAATAAAGAGAGAAACAACTAAAAACGGACTAGAGAGACAATTGAATGCCAAAGCACTCAATTAATTCAATTGAGGGCAGGAAGGAGAAAAAAAAAAGGACGAAGAACACATAGGACAAATAGAAAACCGACAGCAAGACTTAAGCCCAAGCATATCAGTAATTACATTAAATGTAAATGGGCTAAACTTGTTAGAAGACAAAAATTGTCAAACTGGCCGAAAAGCAAGATCCCACTGTATTTGTTTATAATAAGAGGCATACTTTAAAAAGAAAGACCCAGACAATTAAAAGGAAAATGATAGAAAAGGATATCATGCCAACACTAATCGTAAGAAAGAAGAATAAAAAGTAAAAGCTGACAAATAGAAATGACAAGCAATAGGATATATTGGAGTATATGAGGAAGCCATTTGGTGTAAACCTAATTCAGCCTGACTTTGTTTTTCCAAAAGGGCCTGACTGTGGCTCTTGAGCACGCATTGTATATCTGCTTTAAAACATTTCCTATGGTAAGAACAAATGGCTTTAAGATAAAGGTGCAACTTGCCCCCACATTGGCATTTCCTTAGGGGTAAGCATCTTTCCTCAGGCTAGGAACTGACTGCTGTGCTCACCTTTGACCACCCAGCTCACCTGTGACCAGCCAGCTCAAGACAACAGAACTGCCACCCTGCTGTGTTCACCAAGACAGCAGACCTACCTGCTGTGTCCATCAATCGCTGTGCCGAGAAAGCAGTCTCGCGACTATTGTAAAAGGGACATTTCAATCATATGTAAAGCATCCTGTTTGGGGGTATATAACCACTCTATGCACCCCACTTCTTTGGTGCCCTTTCTTCCTTCACGAAGAAAGGCCCCAGGCCATGGTCCTCAGATTTTAGCTCAGAATAAACTCTCCCAATTTTCACTTATAGATTGGTTATGGATTATTTTCGTCGACAAAGCAATGGTTAATGAGAGAAAACAGAAACAAGAAAAGAAAATGAGCAATCCAAGAGGTGCAATATTTAATTAATAATCATTCCAGAAAAAGAGAACAGACAAAATGAAAGAAGGAAATGATCAAAGAAATAATGAGAAATTTGCCTAGACTTGAGGAACATATTTCTCCAGATTAAAAGGGCCCCAAAGTGCCCAACACAATAAATAAACAAAGAACCAAGCCAAAGTTTAGAACACCAGTGATAGAGCACACTGAAAGTTACCAGGGAGAAAAATAGAACGTATACACAAGTTCTTGAATAAGAATGGCATCAGACTTCTCAACCATATCATTGGAAATTAGATGACAATGAAGTAATACCTTCAAAAACAAAAAAAAGAAAATAAGTCAATTTAGAATTCTACTCAGCCAAGCTATCATTTAAGTGTGACACTAGATAAAAGATATTTTCAGACATGTAAGATCTCTTTTCCTTTCAAACAGCTACTGAAGAGGCATGCCACCAAAACAAAGGAGCAAAGCAAGAACTAAGCACCCAAGAAACAGAGCATCTAAAACAGGAGTGAGAGGAAGAAAATTTCTAAGATGGTGGAAAAGCAGGTGTCCTGGATTTCTGGCTGAGCACCAAGACTAGAGCATATCCAACTCAGATTCAGGGAGTGGCGGCAACAGAGCAAACCAAGAGGATGTCTCCGGGGGTGAAAATAGTTCTGATAGAATATCTGATACATTTACAGAGGAAAAAACGTTTAATAAGGATGACTTCCTAGGCTTCATTTGCATTTAGGAATGAGCATGTGACATAATTCTGGCCAGCAAGATGCGAGCTGCATTCTACAGAGTGCAATGCTAGGCAAACTATTGTTTTCCAGTGAAAAATCAAAGACTAGCTGGCACTCTCACTCTGTTGTCCTTACCCCTTCCTCCTACCTGGAATGAGAATGTAATATCTGGAGAACGTAGAGAAGCCATCTTGAGACCGTGAGAACAAAAGCCATGCACGAAGGATTCTGTAGCATAAGGATCAAGGATTCTGGAACATGAATGATATAATGATGGAAGCAGTGTTTCCCAAAGTGTGGTGGGGAATGGGGTCATTTTAAGTGGAACTGTACACAGCTTTAGCATTAAATAACGTTGACTCACGCACACCAAAATTCAGTCATTATTACTATCCTTCTTTCTTCTCTGCTGAAGTGACTGGTTTGCTTAATGCCCAAACAGCCCAAGCTAATTATCGCCACCACCTTCAAAGTAAGGGCAATGTAAAAGTCCAGTTTTTCATAGATCAATATGAAAAAATGTAGAATTGTTTTGATAATGTGGAAAAATATATATAGTAGATAACTAAGAAAAAGCATGACTGCTTAACCGGGTAGTCACAGCACAAGGTGAGATGGGATGGGATGGAAGATCAATTTGCATATGGCCCTATTACATTCATTGCAACGTCCCTGTATTGTCAGAGAGAAACGCAAAAGAAATAGCAGCTACTCCAGTTCCTAGAAAACTATTTCATCAAAGATAATTGTGCTTCCCAGTATTAAATTATGAAAATGATATCCTTTCACCTCATAAAACTGGTTATTCTTTCAAAGTTCCTCCTGTCCTCCTCTTCTCCTGCCTCAAAAAGCTTTTGAAAATAAATGAACTGAGAAAAATTACTCATCTCTCCTGGTCTCTTTGTGACTTTCATATCTAACGCTTGACCCCAGACCCTGGGGAATCAAGTGTTCCTCCCCGATCAGATTTGATGAAACAGCAAGAGGTTTTCAGGGGGAAACTGAGAATTCTAATTGCCGGCAGCAAGAACAAAGATTCAACCTCTAGTTTTCTAGATGTGGGTGGATCCTGTCCACATAGATACCATTTAAAATTGAATTTTAAATCCTTTGAGTTCTTCAAAAAAGGATATTTAATGAACTGAGAATGCTGATGACAATTTTAATTATTCACAACATCCTTTTCTTGGTGAAATGATCCAGTCCTCAAAAGGGGGCAGGAAAAATACCAAGATTTGACAGGCACCATACCTCCTTTAATTCTTATAACCACCCTGACGAGCGGTATTATTATTGGTGATCAAGCCAGGGCTCACAGAAGTAGGTAATGTGGCCAAATTTACTTAGCTATTGGGTAGTGAAGTTAAGATTAGAACTCAAATATGCTTGACCCTAATTTTTTTGGTATTCCTCTATACTGGGAACTTTGGCATCTCCACTGCTGTAGAATTTCACTCAGTGACCTGCTAGTTGTTTTGTTGACAAATTACAATAGGGCTTTTTTATTTTTAGTTTTTATTTTTTTAAACTTTTATTGAGTTTATGATAGTTTACAACCTTGTGAAATTTCAGTTGTACATTATTGTTTGTCAGTCGTGTTGTAGGTGCGCCACCTCACCCTTTGTGCCCAACTCCCACCCCCCCTTTCCCCTGGAAGCCGCTAATCTGTTCTCTTTGTCTACATGTTTAACTTCCTTGTGTGAGTGGAGTCATACAGAGATTGTCTTTCTCTGTCTGGCTTATTTCACTTAACATAATTCCCTCAAGGTCCATCCATGTTGTTGTGAATGGGATGATTTTATTCTTTTTTATGGCTGGGTAGTATTCCATCGTATATATATATACCATATCTTCTTTATCCAATCATCTGTTGATGGGCACTTAGGTTGCTTCCAGGTCTTGGCTATTGTAAGTAATGCTGCAATGAACATAAGGGTGCATGGAACTTTTGGAATTGCTGATTTCAAGCTCTTTGGATAGATACCCAGTAGTGGGATGGCTGGGTCATATGGTATTTCTATTTTTAATTTTTTGAGAAATCTCCATACTGTTTTCCATAGTGGCTGCACCAGTTTGCATTCCCACCAGCAGTGTATGAGGGTTCCTTTTTCTCCACAACCTCTCCAACATTTGTTACTTTTTGTTTTGGTTATTTTTGCCATTCTAACAGGTGTAAGGTGCTATCTTAGTGTAGTTTTGGTTTGCATTTCCCTGATGATTAGTGATGATGAACATCTTTTCATGTGCCTATTGGCCATCTGTATATCTTCTTTGGAGAAATGTCTGTTCATGTCCCCTGCCCATTTTTTGATCGGGTTGTTTGATTTTTTGTTGTTGAGTTGTATGAGTTCTTTATACATTATGGAGATTAACCCTGTGTCAGATATATGACTTGCAAATATTTTTTCCCAATTAGTGGGGCTTTTTTTTGTTTCAATTCTGTTTTCCCCATTGTGATCACTTTTTAGAAGTGATCATTGAACTGATGGTATTAGTTGCTTCTCCTTAGATTAATTGGTTGACTGCCTCTGTTTGCAAAAAGTCCTGTACCATACAGGAGAAAACAAAAGAAATAGCAGAGTCTTTACTCTCAAGGTACCCAAATCTAAACAGAGGAAGAGAACATGTAAATAAAAGCTACTTATTTTATTTGTTACCAGCTACTAATTAATAAGCTGGAGACACCCTGATTGCTCTTCTAATTTTTTCCTTATTCTAAAGATAATAACTACACACTGTAGGAACATCTCTAATCCTATCATTTTGTGCATTTTCTTTAACTATGGTTATTTAATGCACATATGTATATATATTTAGACATTTAATTGAATGATCTTTGTATATACTTGTATGTGCTGTTTTTTATTCAATATTGCACAATATTACCCATCTATAACTAGACATTTGGATTGTTTCCAATATTTTTTGCTTTTTATAAATAATCTTGTATTGAATATTCTAGATCACAAATCTTGACCCATGTCTCTACTTATTGACTTAGTATAAATTCACTCAAGAGGAATTGAGAATAAATTTTTGGAGACTCTTGATGTATGCTGGGAAGATGTTAAATGGAGATTCCTAAGTAAAATGGGAGTGCATCACTTTGGGCACGTAGCCCTAGAGGCTGAAGCACCGTACTATGTCTCCAGTTCACTCGCCAATTTGTTCTACATTCTTTGCTTCTTTGATTTCCCTAAATAGAATTCTGTACCCATTTGAAGGTTCATTTCTGACGGTGCCTGGTGCCATTTTACATTAGCTTTTATTTATAAAGTTTTACAGTGGACTTTTGTGATTGCAGTGTGATTTGATAGAGCTGGAATTCTTTGCTGTCTGCATATTTTCTACTTAGGATCTATATGATCTCCCTGCAACTAAGATGTCAGAATGCCTTGAGTCTGGAAGGAATCCTTCATGTTCTGATCATCTGAGGTCTCGTATCTAGAATTCTGAGAACCTGAAAGAGGAAGAAACTAGCACCTGATAAGACTCCTGAGCACAAACTCCTCCAAACTGGAAAGGAATGTCTACATTTGCAGGATGACATCTGTTATCTGCTCTGATATCCTGATATAATCAATTGTGAGTTGCTCTAACAGTGAAAGACAAGTGTTTCTGGGAGGAATTATGGATGACGTAATTTAAAGATGGGTTCCTTGAGTCAGAAGAGAAAATGATGAGTTCTGTTTAAGATAAAATAACTGGATTGCCTGTGGGACATCCATGTGGTGACATCTAGTAGGCTATTGAGTATCTGTGTGTGGAGCTCAAGAGAGAAGTGTGAGATGTAAATAGAACATCCAGAGTATAAACTTATGGTAAGTGGGCAAAACTGTGAATAGAACCGTGTAAGGAGAGCTCAGATTGGGAAAAGAGTTGAATGTGGAATCTTGGGAAATATCAGCATTTAAGGGTTTGAAAAAGAGGAATAAACCAAAGGCATTTTTTATGAACATCCAAACAGGTGGAAAGAAAACTCAGAGTACTGTCAGTGAAACCAAATAAGGAGACTTTCAAAAGGAGGGGATGGTCTGAATACCCAAAGAAAGAAAGTCAATAAAGTGTTGGTGATTGGGAGATGGGGTTTAATGATAATAGTTAATGTTTAGGAAATAAGGAATGTCCCCATCCTGTCTGCTTGTTAGCCTCTTCCCTTCAGGTTCCCCCAGGAACCGTCCACATAAGAATATCAAATTATAATCACATTGCAATTATATTGAGCCAAGGCAGTGTCGGTAACTCTCAATGCAGCTCTGAGGGGGATAGCGTGGGCCTCTGGCTTAGGCTTGTGGCATAAATGAGATTTCCTACCCTGCATTTCCTCTCCCTTCTCCACTCTGGGACAAATCTAAGTCTTAGGATCTTACTTACCTCTGGCTGGCTCCATGACGGAAGGATGTTGAGGTGAGCAAGACCCGACAAGGCCTCCTGAGGGACGGCTCTGAGTCTACTTACCCATCAAGCCACATGGAGTGGAAAGGAGAGCTCAGAGAAAGACTGTGTGCTTCTGTGACCCACTTTCGGTGACTGAAGCAACCCTACCTCCTGGGCATATGAGCAAAGTCTTGAAGGGTCTTGAAAGACTGAGGACAAAGGCTGTCTGTTGCATCTTGTTCCTTTCATATGAGGAAGCAGATTCCTCCGGCTCTCTAGGAACTCAAGATAAGCACAGCTCAGATAATAACATTCGAAAAATTATCATCTAAGAATAGAGCCCATCATTCATGAAGATACATTCTAGAGCAGTGTTGTTTAATAGAATTTTCTGTGGTGATGGAAACGCTATATAAATCTGTGCTGCCTAATAAGGGAGCCACTAACTATGTGCAGCCATTAAACACTTGGCTGAGTGTGACTAAGGAACTGAATTTTAACTTTTATTTAATTTTAATTAATTTAAATAGCCACATATGGGTAGTAGTGATTGCATTAGACAGCGAGGTTCTAGGGGCTGCAGGGAATTGTGAAATCTACTGTACTCATGACAGACTTATTTTCTCTTTTTAGCCTCTCGATTTTTATTTGATCTATTGCTCCTGGTTATTTTAGCTCTACTATCAAAGGAATGGAGTAATATTCATGTAGACCTGATATGGCTCATGGAGCCTCATTTCCTGATCTATAAAATGGGAATGGTATTGTGGAAATAAAACAGCATAATTGAACCATAAATTTCAAATATGCAAATAGCTTTCTCAGTTGATTTGCGAATTGTCAGTATTCTGCACTGATTTTTGTGATTCAGGGCTCAAGCCTGTTGATGGCATCCATGAATCACTGTTCTCAGGTTCAAGCAAATCCCTATGAGGGTTGGGGATGAGTAGATGGTGATGGTGGTGAGGTGCAACCATGATATACAGAAGGGGGAGATAGGGAGGGAGCCTCAGTACTGTTCTCATATGAGAAAGCTCCCAAGAAACTCAGAGCCAGCTAGGTAAAAATCTGATTTGAGTTCTACCAACAGGCCTCCAGAGTCTGGCTCCCTGATATACAGGAAGGAATTTTCTGTCAAGGGAGTAAAACCAGTTCTGTCTGTCCCTCCAAACATGGGGAAGTCCTGTAGGGTAATGGGGCTGGAGACTGATGCCATCCACTCTTCTGTTGTTAGTGCGGTAGAGTGGATGCCGACTCCTAGCAACCCCGTGCACAGCAGAGCAGAACCCTGCCCAGTCTTTTTGCACCATCCTCTCCCTTTCCAGCACTGTATCAGACAATGCTCCACTGCTATTCATGGGATTTTCATGACCAATTTTTCAGAAGTGGGTGGCCATTCCTTCTTCCTAGTCTGTCTCAGTCTGGAAGCTCTGCTGAAACCTGTCCACCATGGGTGACCCTGCTGATATTTGAAATCCCAGTGGCATAGCTTTCAGCATCACAGCAACATGCAGCCTCCACAATATGACACCCAACAGACGGGTATTGCTGTTCCTTGACCAGGAAATGAACCTGGGCCATGGCAGTGAGAATGCAGAATCTTAACCATTAGACCACCAGGGCCAGCTATCTACTCTCCAGAGCTCTCCAGATATGAAAAGGAGGAGAAGACTTTTTCCTGTATTTTTTGTGGTATGCTGCCACAGTGTGGCTTGACCAGTGATGCTAGGTCTGTGCCCAGGATCCGAACCCGCAAACCCCGGGCCGCCAAAGTGGAGTGCACAAACTTAACCACTATGCCACCGGACCAGCCCCAAGAAATTTATTTTGAGACTCTAATTTCAACAAAACTTCAAGCAAATCAGTGATACAAGAGTCCTCCAATGTTTTGCTTCGTGTGTGTGTGTATGTGTGTGTGTGTTCACTACCCCCATAATGGGATTACATTGACGCCTGAGAGCTAAGTCCTTTTAGCATGGCTAAATGGTAGGTCACTTGTTGAATCCAACGGCCTTGCTCAAGGCTGGTTTCTTTGTGTCATTGGCCTATAACGAAGTTACTGAAGAATGCCTTTCGTCCCTGAGGATTCTTTTGCCTTAAGAAATAAACTTATTCCATATTTCATAAGCTTAAAGCTGGACTGGATTTCAGAAATTATTTCAATCCTTCCCTCCCATGTGGAGCTGAGGGCCACAGAGATCATTAGTGAAAGGTCCAGGGCCAGATCCCAGGGTCCTCGCCACCTCATGGTCACTCATTCTTAGTGACTTGGGATCGGGTTTCTTTGTTTTTTCCTATTTATTAAAACATGATATATTCATGACACAAATATTGGGATGTGTAGAGAAGAAAGAGTAGGAAGAGGTAAAGGAAAATATAGAGAAGGAGAAGGAGAGAGAGGAGGAGGAGAAGGGATAGGAGGGAAAAAAGGAAGAGTAGGAGGGGAAGGAAGAGAAGAGTTGGAAGGTCGCTGGCATTTCTTAGCAGACAAGTTGCTAAGAACAAATTTTTCCCATGTGAGCCTAAAAGAGAAGAAACCGATTTCTCTTGCTTCTGGCTGGAATGAGGTGATTTTCACTTGGCACACTTGTGGGGGTGTCCTACCATGGAGAGACTATGTAAATGTGTAGTGCTGGGACAGAAAGTACCATTCCCAGGTGGATGGGTCACAGGCCATAGGACAGCTCAGCAGGAGGGCACCCACTCCATCCTGGTGCCCTCATGTACGTGGAGCACTGGGGCCGGGACTGGAGGCAGCCTGCCTGGCTGCCTGGCTGTCCGTGTCTGGCTCTGCACACTTTTAAGTTTTTATACCTTCAGGGGGTCAGGACAAAACAAGCAGGTCTTGAGAAGCAAATGCTCACTGGAGTGAGTCACCACGTGGGAACTCCTCTGGAAACAGAAGAATTACCTGAGGAGCAGGGCTGGGTCCTGCGGTCAGGTGTGCTGATGCTCAAAACACTTATGACCCGCATTTGATTGGTGGCTAAGTTATAATGTGTTTTCTTCTCTATGCCTGATGATCCTTAACATCGTCAATAGTACATACTCTGAGTCTGTTTCTGTCAGTGGGAATAGATTTGCACGAAACCATCCATGGTTTCAAATAGCCTCTGTCTCGCCCAAGTGTTTGCAAGCTGGCCATGAAATGGAGGAAGACTAGCCAGCTCAGACTGTCAATCAGTCCTTGACCTCGTGCCCAATGGCACAATGTTCTAGTTAGCTGAGTAAACCAACCACACCTTAGTGGAAAGTGTCTGTTCATATCCCTCACCTTTCTGCTATCACTCTCTCCTATTTATTATGAATTGTTATTCTCCTGGTTGTGAGAGGTAAGGTTTATCTTCATCACTCCCCAGTGTAAACAACCTGGAAGATTCATTCCTAGTTGCCCCTTCTACCCTAGGCTACCATCCTCATCTGTTAACTAGTCTTGAGACACACTGCCCTTTCATATCCTCAAATTCCACACTCCTTTCTGCCTCAGTGCCTTTGCACATGCTGTTCCCTTTTCCTGGAGGAAAGGATCTCCTCTCTCTCTTTCTCTCTCTCCCCCTTCTGCACACCCTAATCTCTTGCTGCAGTTAAAGTATCATTTCTTCAGAAAAGCCTTTGCCCAAACTCTCAGACTAGGTCAAGCCTCCATTTGTATAGCTCTGTAGGTTTACTTTGTATCACCCATCATGAAAAGAGAAGTAAACGAATATTGTATAATTTTTCCTTCATTTGAGACGTTTTCCATAGTTAGCACCTTTGCAGCAGAGACCTGCCCGGATTCTTCACTCTACATGCTCAATGCCTACCCTCCTAGCCCTGGGCCCACAGGTACTCACTGCCACCAGGATGGAGGTACCTTAGGTGCTGGGGCACAGGAGGTAGACACAGCCTCTGCTTCTCCTCCGGGGCACTCTACCCGAGCACAAACCACATCACCATGCTATGTGCAAAAGTAGCACTCATTTTCAGGGACCTTGGAGAAACCTGGGATTTTTTTAACTTCTTAATGCCTAGATAATATACCTGAAGAGAATCGTACTCGACATAAAAAAGGAATATCCAGCCTCGTATTTACTAAGCCCTTTTCTTCTGGCAATAATAATTCTAATGCCTTACTTTTGCGTAGCACACCTGAGTTTGTTTACAAAACTCTTTCAAGCTCATTAGTTTATTTATATAAATGTAAGTCGTTCACATTTGTCATCCCAATCGTAGAAAGCAAATGCTGCTTTTCTGGATCAAAAAAATATGAGGGGGAGAGCATGGAGGGGAAGTACTTGAGATTCAGCGGGGGGCTTAGGCTGCGGTAGCCGCGGCCAGACTCCAGGGATGTTCTCTAGGCTCTCTCAACTGTATCGCCTCTGACTCTGGACTCGGGAGCAGTGGGGCCAGGCATGTGTCCATTCCTAGTTGAACAGGCAGAGAACGTGCCTTTGCCAAGGCGTCCTCCAATATGGAGGTCAGACCATATGTTCTCAACCTCACTCACAATAGCGACAGTAGCTACGGGGTACTAGTACAGACACTTCACAATAATTATCTCATTTAATCCCGACAGCAGCTCTGAGAGGGAAGTGTCATGATCCCAATTTTCCACATGCAGAAACTGAACTAAGCAAAGACAACTACCTTGCCCAAAGCTGCGCAGTTAGTAAGTGGCAGAGGCAGCATTTGAAGCCTGGTCTATCAAACCTTAAAGCCTCTGAGCTTAGAACCTCCTCCCTCAGACTCCCGCCGTCTCACCGACTCCTATTTTCTTTCTCTGTTTCCATCCCACTCTCTGGGGAAGCCTGCCTGGATTATTCCCAGAAAATCCAAATTCTTGGTTCTTTACTAAGAAAGCCAGCAGATCCATGAAGAAGCTGAGAAGAAGAAAAAGGCCCCTCCTGGACCAGGATTCTCGTCCCTCAGAAAGCAATTGTGGCAGTTTATAGTGATGCTTTTTCTCTTCTCCCTTACACACGTATTATCTCGATGTTCAGAACAACTCTATGAGATAGATGTTATTACTCGCTTTTACGGGAGAGAAAACTGTGTCACAGTAAAATAATTTGTCCAAAACTGTAGTTTTTAAGTAGTGGAGATGTAATTTTTAATCACATCCATTTGACTCCGAAACTACTCTTCTTCCTTGCTATTCTTAAAATGTACCAGAAATTCCAACATCTGTATTTCTAAACTATGATTCTCCCAACTGACTCATGCCCCTGGGAGCAGCACAAAAATCCTTTTTCAGACCACATGTTGAGTTTTGGTTAGGAAAACAAGGTCAAAGACCAGAAGCCTTGGAAATAGGGAATGAGCCGGATAGTCCTTCCCGCCCTTCTTTGTCAGTGAATTTCTCCACTCAGGGGGGTGGCCCAGCAAGAGGGATGGTTGGTGGTCTGGAGTGGCCTCAGCCTGTCCAGGGGCAGGGCTAGCTGAGGTCTGAGCAAGTACAGCCCTTTCTGAGTGAAAAAGAGGTAAAAACCACAGAGGCAAACAAGCAGCTGCTACTTTTCATTTTATTTTTATTTTTTAGCCATCTGGAGGCTTTGCCAGGAGGGCAGGACTCACGAAACAGAATGCATCATGGGCACTGATGGGACCACGAAGTTGCCACCAGCCTCTGTGTTTCTCTCTCGTGGTTTAGCTTCTGCTGTCGGGCTCTCTCCACAGCCCAGAAGTCATGACTCAGCAAGGATTGCTGTGGAGCACAGCGTTCTAACACTCTTGCCGAGCGTGAGTTCAGCGACGAGGAGATGCGCCTTACATTTTGTGACTCCTGTGAATGCTCCCCAACAGATGTAAATCAGCTTTTCTAGCAGGCCAAGTAGAGGGGAGCATGTGCTGAGAAACGGCTTCAATATATTAAATTCCAAGTCCAGCCCCACAGAGCACACGATCCCCTCTCTGGTCTCGTCCTCTCTTGCCTTCCTTCAGATCCAGAGATGCTGATCCAGTCAGCCAAGGAGATCATCATCTGCTTCACGCAGTTCCTCTACTGGGCAAATATAGGGACGATATTCCCAGGAAGGCTCCCAGAGACACCTGGCCATGTGCAAACAGCACAAGATGCACCAGTAATCATAATTTTATCATATTTTTGGCTTCTACTTATGAAGTAAGAATAGTTCACACAAGCCGTCTTCTGCTCTGCTGTCCTATAAAAATGTAGGCAGCTTTAACATGAGTCAAGAACTTAACTCAGGTTCCAGGTACTCAAACACCGGATTTCTTCCTTTATGATGTTGAGAAACAAGCAGAAATCATCCACTTGGGAGCTAACTCCTGGGAAGACAGAGGCATCCACTGGGTCTGTCTTAGAGCAGAGGGCATTAAGGAAAAGATTCCCACTTAGACCAAAAGAGGGAGCAGTAACTTCTCAAAGGTGACATCTTGGAAAAGTAGTGGCAGTCTGGGAGGCAAGTGCCATGTGCCCTCTGATCCCATCTCTGCAGTCTGATTATGGAGTGAAATTATCTGTGGATGTCAACGCTTGAGGGCCAACGGCCTGTGTGAGAGGAGACCCTGGCACCGTGCTCAAACCTTCTGGATTCCTAGAACAGCCCCAGTTTGGTCAATTGTGATTCTTCTCAGTCAAAGCTGTTCACAATATACAGAAGTGAGATGTAATTTGTTTTCTTAGGAACTTTCAAAGAGAGAAAAACAAATCAAAAGTATTTTTTTATTAAACCACTTGGTTGTATTTTGGGGTTAGGAGGACCCAAACCTGGCAGGTGAAGGCACGGTTGCTGAAGGAGATCCGGGTGGAAAAGCATGATTTGGATTGTCTGGAACCGTCCCAGAGCTCTCTTTGAATGAAGCAGGCTCAGACAAGCAGGTTTAAATCTCATTAGAATGACACTGTGGCAAGCAGGACAAGAAGTGAGACTCAGCAAAGGGACAGTGCGAACCACCCCCTGGGACAACTTCGTCCTGGCATGGCTGACCCTGGCATTTACAGTCAGCACAAAAGCTAACCCTGTCCTATGTGTATTTGGTGATTCATTCCTAACCCCCTTTCAAAAACACACGACTTTTCCGACAAAGGGTTAATCTCCATAATGTATAAAGAACTCACACAGCTCAACAACAAAAAATCAAACAACCCAGTCAAAAAATGGGCAGGGGACATGAACAGACATTTCTCCAAAGAAAATATACCGATGGCCAATAGACACATGAAAAGATGCTCACCATCACTAATCATCAGGGAACTGCAAATCAAAACTACACTAAGATATCACCTTACACCTGTTAGAATGGCAAAAAAAAAAAAAAAAAAGAAAAAGAAAAGGTGACAAATGTTGGAGAGGTTGTGGAGAAAAAGGAACCCTCATACACTGTTGGTGGGAACGCAAACTGGTGCAGCCACTATGGAAAACAGTATGGAGATTTCTCAAAAAATAAAAAATAGAAATACCTTATGACCCAGCCATCGCACTACTGGGTATCTATCCAAAGAACTTGAAATCAGCAATTCCAAAAGTCCCATGCACCCCAATGTTCATTGCAGCATTATTTACAATAGCCAAGATGTGGAAGCAACCGAAATGCCCATCAACTGATGATTGGATAAAGAAGACATGATATATATATATATATACACAATGGAATACTACTCAGCCATAAAAAAGACAAAATCGTCCCATTCACAACAATGTGGATGGACCTTGAGGGTACTATGTTAAGTGAAATAAGCCAGACAGAGAAAGACGAACTCTGTATGACTCCACTCATAGGTGGAAGTTAACATATAGACAAAGAGAACTGATTGGTGGTTACCAGGAGAAAGGGGGGTGTGGGGGTGGACACAAAGGGTGAAGTGGTGCACCTACAACATGACTAACAATAATGTACAACTGAAATTTCATGAGGTTGTAAACTATCATAATCTTAATAAAAAGTTAAAACAAATAAACAAACAAACAAAAATATGACTTTTGCCAGTTACTAAAATACATGCGTGCAGGAAGAGACAGAGGGAGTGAAGAGCACAGTCTACTCTCACATCAGTTTTGGAGTCTGTTTTACACCCAGTACAACTCAATAGCTCCCTGACCCTCTGGCCTTTCCAGGAATATACAAAGCTGGGAGCCCCTGAGATCAAGTAAATAAACTTCAAAGGTCTGATAATGATATTGAAGAGTAATACAGGTGTACATTTGGAAAAGAGGAACAGTAATAGGAAGTAAAGTTGAATAAACATTTGAAAAGAGATTCAAATACATATTCTGAAAACTAGAGTGGTCACAGTAAACAAAGTAAAATATACACCTGAAGAGAAATTGAGATGGACCTTTGAAAAACAGGGGAGTCACGATATTTGGTCTGAAGGGCAAAGGAGAGGATGGCCTTGAGAGAGTAAAACATGAAGAGGATTTATTATTTCTGTTACTTGATTGATGGGGAGGGTGGGGGGCTGCTTTCTCCCATCATTTCTTCTACTTTGGGTGTATAAATCCACCCTTTTATACCTATTTCTTTATTAAGGTATAATTATACCTTTCCAAGGACTGTAAATATTACCGCCAAGGTATGAGATGCTGAAGGGTCATGAGATGCTGAGAGGCAGAGAATGAAAACCTCTGAGTAGGTAGCTATTGACTAGATCTGTAAACACTTATGATCATGGCTCCCTTATTATTTTTTTAAATAGACTTATCTTTTAGAGCAGTTTTAGGTTCACAGGAAAACTGAGCAGAAAGTACAGAGATTTCCCATATATCTCCTGCCACCATATACACACAGCCTCCCCTGCTATCAATGTCCTGCACCAGAGTGAAACATTTGTAACAACTGATGGACCCACACTGACACATCATAATCACCCAAAGTCCACAGTTTACATTAGGGGTCACTCTCACCCCCTTATTTTTCATGTGCGGTCTACCGTGCAAGCTTGATTCCAGTAGCCACACCAGTTCGGCCCACAGGTGAAGCATCCTGCAGAGCATTTCCCCTTGTCTTTGCGAAGCCCTTCTGCTTGCCCATGGTCCCTTCAGTGGCTGTGCTCAACGCTGTGTGAGATTCCCCACTTTACGGCCTCAAGGCAAGACCAGTGTCTGGGCTTTTTTCCATTTCCTCCCCACATCAGAACTTTTAATTATGTCTCATTTCCCTGGGAAGAAGTTCAGTGCTTTTCAAGGTCATGTCTTGTTATTTATACACAAATGTGGGCTAAGGTGCTAATGAGTGATATTGGAGACAAGAGAAAGCTATAGGAATAATGCTCACCCAAAGGAAGGATGCTCATATCCTGTAAATTTCAAGAAGCAAGCTTGGGCAAGTCAGAAGGGTCGATATTTCTGGGCTGGCAAGCTTTGGAATACCTCTTAAATCATACCAGACAGGAGGCCTCCTGCTCTACCTGTGCAAAGAGAGAGCCCTGTATTCCTCATATCTGTCTCTTTCTTCACTACTTTAGATTTGAAATGCAAGGAGTAGAATTGTCTAGAACAACGCTTCTCCTCCCTGTCTCCACTCCTTTCTTCTTTCTTTTTTGCTGAGGACGACTGGCCCTGACGTAACATCCGTGCCCATCTTCCTCTACTTTATATGTGGTACACCTACCACAGCATGGCTTGCCAAGCAGTGCCATGTCCGCACCCAAGATCCGAACCAGCGAACCCTGGGCCGGCAAAGTGGAATGTGTGCACTTAACCGCTGCACCACCGGGCCAGCCCTTCTTCTTTCTTTCTTTTTTTTCACAGGTGGGAAAATGAACAAATGACTCACTTCAGGTCTCCTGGGGTTATTGACCTTTGGGCAGTGGTGTGCTGGTAATGTTTAACAACTGGCTCTCCAAAAAAAAGTGAGTTCATGAGTGTGGCAGACAATTTACAAATAATAATGAAATATATAACACTCTTTATTGTAAATTGCATATAGCCAATTGACCCTCACCAATGCCTTTGTTGATTTTTGCAGAATTCATATATCCATAGCCATCCTATGGTTGCAATTTGACCACATATGACAAATAGAGTTGCATCTGAATCTGTTAAATCTTTTCCCAATAAATTTATTGTCATTACATCTGTTATGTCATCTACAGTTTATTTACTATTTATCACCTTTATACAAATTATAGCCATTAAACTGAGAACTCTTTCAGCTCTAGTAATATTATTTTTAAAAATAATGGTTTTGTTTAAGAACTGGCTTCCAAAATTCCTGAAAATTTAACAGTTGGTTATCATGAGCCCAGCCGGCTCCAGCACACCTCTGCCTTTGGGGATGGCAGCCACCTGGCTTGATTCTCTTCATATCTTCTCCAAAGCAGGGCTAGGATGCAGGACTCAACGGTCAAAGCACCAAATGATGTTTGATGTCTGTTGTGCTGGACCATGGACAGTCTGCTGACATTTTGCTAACTTTACATTCTGAGATGCCTGGAAACCATCTAACAGAACAGCCTGGGGCCTCTGGTGAAGGCAGTGAGCCTCTTTATGAAGTGACAGACGCTCTTACCAGCCTGTCCTGTATCTCCCAGCTCAGTCAGAGATGCTACACCCTCTCACTGAGGAGAAAGCGTGGCTGAGGCAGGAAAGGAGGGCAGGAATTTAAAGCAAATGTCTTTCAGCCCATTTTCTTCAAGCCTCATGTCTTTCTGCCCACCTGCTTGGCATAGCATCAGAGACGGGGGGCAGGGTGGCTCTCCAGGGACCAGTGAGACAATCACAACCCAACCCCAGCTCCTTTTCTGCCCTGCAGTCACTCTGTTTTTCTTCTCTGTCAAAGTCTGGTTTGCCACAAAAACCAGGTCTGGGAGGTAAGAAGATTGGAAAATGATCAAATCTGTAAATAGCACCAACAAGCATGTGGGGGAGATAAGTAGAAAGGACTCAGATGGGTTTCTTTGCTCTGTTTATTCATCTCCCATCCAGGAACCTATAGTTCTATGTCGGCTCCGAGTGGAAGCACAGCCTCCCCTGAGACTCAACTAAAGATCACGTGATTTCCCCTTTCAGATTTTCCACTGATTTGGCAGGCAGTCAATTGCCCTAAAGTTGTTTTGTGTTTTTGCCAGTCTGGTTACAGTGAGTTGCATTTAATTTCTCCTGCTATTAATGCTACTATTATTAACACTACAGCTGCAGGAAGGATGAGTAGGAGACAGAGCAGAAATACGTGGGACAAGGGAGGCGACAGATAATACTGTTACTTAAAAAAAATCAGCAATTTTTAAATTGAGGCAAAATTCATTTAACATAATAGTCACCACTTTAACCATTTTCAAGCGTATGATTCAGTGTCATTTTGTATATTCACAATGTTGTGCAACCATCATCATAATCTAGTTCCAGAACGCTTTCGTTATCCCAAAAGGCAGCCCCGTACCCATTAAGCAGCAGCCACTCCCCCACGCCTCCCTCCCCTCAGCCCCTGGCAACCAGTAATCTGCTTTCCGTCTCTATGGATTTGTCTATTCTGGATACTTCATCTAAATGGAATTATACAATAAGGGGCCTTTTGTGTCTTGCTTCTTTCACTTAGCTTCATGTTTTCAAGGTTCATCCATGTCGTAGCATGTATGGTAAGTTACTTCCGAATAAAAGAAGATTTAGGGGAAAGGTCACAGACCCACTTCACCTGGCTGACTATCTGCTTTCACCCAATTTTACCTGGCAGTCCATGACAGCAAGAATTGCCATTGAACATCTGATTTGGTGCCCTATCCGGGTCCCGAGGAAACGGGAAAAGGAGATGAAAAGAAATAAAGTCTATATATCCCATGTGAACAGCTCTTCCTCCAGGGGTGCCAGGTCAACTATTTTTTGTTTAAAGTTTTAGTCATATTTTGGCTTGTGGTTTATTTACTTAAAGAGCCTTGTGTTAGCAACGTCTTGGTTCAAGTAAGAAATGACTTGGTATACTGTCTCTTTAATTTGTTTTATTTTCCAATAGGCGTAGATAAAACCATGGCAATGCAGAAATAGAGGTCATAAACAAAAACCTGTGAGCTGATCAGAGAGAAAACTGGGTAGGCTCTCAATGACTTCACCACTTGTGAAACAAGCTCTCAACTCTTGGCAATTCCCAACAAGGGAATGGATGCTATAAGAATCTTTGCTTAAACATTTCCTGCTGGCTCGGTGCCTCATCACTAATGTCTACAATAGGAAAACAAGGCCATTTATTAGGTTCCTGTTTATCCTCCCATTGCCACTTTTTCTCTAAGCTTCTTAGTGGATTGCAAGCTCTTTGGGGGATCGGATCTATGTCTGATTCATGTTTCTGTAACCCGCATCTCTGATGGTTCCAAGGCCCTCATCTGTGTAATAATAGGACTTCGGACATCTCTTTGTGTTGTTGTATTGGTCAGAGTAATTAATGCTAGCTGCAGGGACAAAACCACCTCAAAATCTCAGTGGTTTACCACAATAAAGTTTCTTCTTTGCTCACATCACAACTCAAAACAGGTCTGGCAGCTCTCCTTCAAGCAATGACTCAGGGATTCAGGCTCCTTCTATCTTTTGGGTTTGCTGTCATTTGCAGCCCTCTTGGAGTCCTCTCTGCATATCATATGAACTGAGCTGACCAACAAGCAAGGACAGATCAAGTGGACCATATCATGGGGATTTTAGGGCCCAGGCCTGAAAGTGGCCTACATCCCTTCTGATCATGTTCCTTGGCCATCGGAAGGGGGCTGGGAGATCCAGTCTTTTGTGTGCTCAAGAGGTGGAAACGATATTGTTGAGCACCCAGCCAGTCTCTGCCATAATTGTTCCTTCCCCTTTAGCATGCTTGGGAAGAGGTGGATGGGGTAAGGTTGCCTTGTGTTGATTCCCAGGTCAGTCATGCCACACCTATGCCTCTGCTTTGCACCATTCCAGACTGGCAAAGTCCACTCTACCATGGGCCACCATTCACTTTCCTGCTGGCCACTTTCTGCAGTTCCAGAACCTTCTATCTCCCTTCAATCAATGCTGCTCTCATGAACTGATCTCAGGATAAGGAAAATCTGCTACCCCTTCACCACTCCACACAGATCTTTCCTTTACTTGCAACTAAGGCAAGGCCAGACTGTAACAACAAAACTTCACTGAAGGCCTTAAAATCACAGAAGGAAATCACAAGGCAAAGAAACGTAAAACTAGTATTAGATACGACTGTACTCAGAGGCCACTGGCTGAAGCCTGCTTAGTCTCTGGCCTGCCTCACTGTGGTGGAGGTCAGCTTTCTTCTTCCCACCATGGAGGAAAGAACTCAAGCACGTCCCCCTCTGCTGAGCCATAGGCCTCATTGTCCCCAAGTCCCTCCAAGGTAAAAGGTTCTCTGCCTTCTGAGTCTTTTCTTTCAGACCCTGGATCTTCCCATACCAATATGACAGGTTCTGGAAATTTCCATTTCCTTTAGAAAAATATGCAGCCCACAGACCGTAGGAAGCATCCTCAGAAACACAGTCTCTTTAAAACATAGTTGTTGGGGTTTTTTGGCCTTGAAATGTTTTATGTAAATTTTTAAGAAAGCAATAATTCATGCCGTGAACCCAAGGAGAGTACTTACGTGTGTTTTCTGACCGACCCACAGCCACTGCAGTACACCCAGCTATAGGGCTCTGAGCTCTGCCACCACTAGGGGTGGCCCTGCCTGGGTGGAACCTGGTTAGCATTGGAAAGGTGACTGCGAGGCAAGGCCAGGACCCCAGGCTGGAGGAGACCCCTGCACTGCCCACGGAGCAGACCCAGCAGCAGTTGCAAGTGGCAGGTGGCGGGGAGGTGGGGGGGGGGGGGGGGGGGCACTGAGATTTCTTCCTGGTTGTTATAAAATGGAAATTGACAAAACAGCCCCATGAACCCTGAAAAACAGTGAGATTACCTGGGGACATGGCCATCTGGGTCCCACACGTGTAAGCGAAGCCCCACGGTTTGTTTCGGCTTCAACATTTGCCTCATCTCTCTCCTTCCCTCCCCTGCAAGGATCCCACAACTGAGCAGAGGTGTAGTGCTTGGTTTCTCAACCGCGTTAGAATAGCACCGCATAAGGGGCACTGTCAGTCCAGTCTAGAGTAGGCATTGCTAAACTCAGTCTCGGTTGTCTTCAGTTTCCTTTTCTGTTTGGGGTAATATCCATGCCCGCAGATTCCTGCCGCCATCTTGGGGTCAGCAGCCAATCTCCTTGAGCAACCGTGCTTCCCAAGAGCCAGCAACCAGTTGTAGGATGACGTGTCTAAGTTCCTATTTAGCAGGTCTCCCTACAATAAAATAGACTTTACAGGACTGTGAAAGTCAAGTGAACCTTTTGCAGCTGGCGAGTTACAAACCGTATATCCCAGAAGAGGGCCTCTACTCTATTTTTTTTTTTTTTTAGCCTAAGGCTCTTCTGGTAACAAATAAGTGGATTCTACTAAATTAGCTTAAGCAAAAATGTGGTGTGTAGATGACTTATTATGGGGCAAGAAGATCCATGTGTAGGAGGTGAAGCTGCGTCACAGGGGTTAGCCATTGGCAAGGAGGCTCATTCATGCTGCCTCTTGTTTTGTATCAGCTTCCTCTCTTCACAAACTGGCCCCTGCTTCTCCATACACAAGATGGAAAGATGGTGTCCAAGTTTATAATATTATTATATTATTTCAATTCAGTTTATATTCCATCCGGCACACTGTCCGAGTTTCTGATATTTCAATTCACATAGTCATTAGCAATTTGTAAGTGTCCCTTTTCCAGAATTCTAGTTTTGGAGAGAGATTGGGCCATCTTACATGGCTACCCTTTATCTTATTATCTATAGCGAGGGAGAAAGGGTTATGTGGTATAAATATCTCTGCTATTGTCTACCTTGTGGGTTGGAGTGGTGTGATAACATGATTTATAAAAAGAAATATATATGTGGTCTTCGCCCACTGTTTCTAGCACACAGCTCCTAAAACCCTTGGAATTTCCTAAAGTGGTGAAAGCAACAAAGGTGTCTTTCTTATCTTAATAAGGTGACTTATGGACCACACTTGTGGATGGAGCCAGGTTGCCAAGAGACCCAACCATGTGATTAGAGGGTTGGAACTTTCAGTCCCACCCACTTGACCTCCAGGGAGGGGAGAAAGGCTGGAGGTTGAATCAGTTGCCAGTGGCCAATGATTTCATCAATCGTACCTATGTAATGAAATCACCATAAAAACCCAAAAGGATGTGGTTCAGAGAGCTTCTGGGTTGGTGAACACATGGAGATTTGGGGAGAGTGGCATGCTCAGAGGACATGGAAGCTCTGTGCCCTTTCCCCATATCTTGCCCTATGCATCTCTTCCATCTAGCTGTTCCTGAGTTATATCCTTTTATTATATCCTTTTGTAATAAATCTAGTAAGTTTCTCTGAGTTCTGTGAGCTGCTTTAGCAAATTAATGGAACCCAAGGAGGGGGTCATTGGAACCTCCAATCCATAGTTGGTCTGTCAGAAGCACAGGTGACAACCTGGACTTGCAACTGGTGTCTGAAGTGAGAGCAGGCAGCAAGGGGTGGGAGTGACAAATAGAAATGGCAAGCAATAGGATATATTGGAGTATATAAGGAAGCCTTTTGGTGTAAACCTAATTCGGCCTGACCTTGTTTTTCCAAAAGGGCCTGACCGTGGCCATTGAGCATGCATTGTATATCTGCTTTAGACATTCCCCATGGCAAGACCAAAGGCCCTTGAGATAAAGGTGCAACTTCCCTCCACCTCCCAATGTTGGCATTTCCTTAAAGATTAAGCATCTTTCCTTAGGCTAGGAACTGATTGCTGAGCTCACCTGTGACCACCCAGCTCGAGACAACAGACTTGCTTCCTGCTTCACCCTCCAAGATAGCAGACCCACTACCTGCTGTGTCCATCAAGCGCTGTGCTGACAGGGCAATCTTGTGACTATTGTGGGAGGGACATTTCAATCATATATAAAGCATCCTCTTTGGGGGTATATAACCACTCTGTATATCTCACTTCTTTGGTGCCCTTTCTTCCTTTGGGAAGAAAGGCCCCGGGCCATGGTCCTCAGATTTTAGCTCAGAATAAACTGTCCCAAATTTTCATTTATAGATTGGTTATGGATTATTTTCGTTGACAGGGGGACCAAATGAATAGGATGGAGATGGCATGACAGTCTTCTTGGACTGAGCCCTTAGCCTCTGGAATCTGATGCTATCTCCAGGTAATGTCAGAATTGAGTTGAATTGTAGGACACCCAGCTAGTGTCCAAGAATTGCTTGGTGATATAGAGAAAAAAAAATCCACATCAGAATTGGTATCAGAATCATAATTGCCCGTTTCCATGACAATTGAGGTTTCCAGAACAAAGGAATCCTTGTCCAAAGGTAATTTAACTTCTACTACCTATAACATAGAAAATTGCTCAAAAGCTTGATATGAGACTTTGCTGGAGTTGATCCTCTTCATTAAAATGTCCAGGCTCATAGGTTCGAATTTGAGTCAAAGCTCAAATTCCTTGACACCCTCCCCCTTTCCTTGCAAGAATCCCTGTAGGAAGGAAACTTCTACTAAACATAGGGCCTGGGAGTGAGCTCAGTCCTGAGAGACAGCCAGAGAAGGTCTATACTCCCCTTTCACATCTAGCTCCAGGTGTCTGTCCTTTGTCATACTTGTGTCTACCATGGCCTCCGGGTAGTTCTTTATACATAAAAGTCCCTCAGTTAACACTCGTTGAATGAATGGATCCCTGATTCATTTGAACTGGAGTCTGTTCCATTTGCTGCCTTCAAGAAGAACTGCCAGTTACCTGATAATTTTCTTGATGTCCCAACCATTTCTTCTTTTCCATATTGTGAATAGGTAAGTTTAGTTGATATTTTTTCGTCCTCAGCTTTTTGAAACTTTCTTAACTCTCTTGACAGCTAGAATTGTTGCCTCCTCTAGGCTACGATAGTAACTGGTTTACCTTGTTAGTAAGTCATTTGTCATCTTGAAATCCAGTTACTCGCACCCAGGTCTGCATACCCAACTAGAATATGAACCACTTAGAGGTGGAATTCTCTTTCTGCGTGCCTGGTGCACATTAAATGCTCAAAAAATGTTTCTTGAAGATATGCATCAATAAATGAGTAAGCTATGCTTCCTGGGGTATACTAGCCCTAGAGAAAAAACTGAGTCACTGTAATAATTATCAAGTAATTTTTCTCTGGATACGCCTTCTTCCCGTTACGCACCCTCTAAATTCCAACTAGATATTTTTGCTATTGCCCTGTGGTGAGTATTGCACATGTTTTCTCATTCATTCATTACCTCAAATGTATTTTTCTGTGTCTTCTAGGGCCAAATAATATACCAGGCCCTGAGAATACAGTGATGGTGATGGCAATGATTCCTATGTTTCCTATGAGTGTTTGAGAGGCTCAATAAGTAGCGCTTCTCTTTCCTGAGTTCTGAAGCAATCTGGATATAAGACAAAAGAGTGAGCATATAGAGTCAAAGTTAGATTAGGGGGCCGGCCTGGTGGTGCAGCGGTTAAGTTTGCACATTCCGCTTCTTGGTGGCCCGGGGTTCGCTGGTTTGGATCTTGGGTGTAGACATGGCACCACTTGGCAAAAGCCATGCTGTGGTAGCCATCGCACATATAAAGTAGAGGAAGACGGGCACAGATGTTAGCTCAGGGCCAGTCTTCCTCAGCAAAAAGAGGAGGATTGGCAGCAGTTAGCTCAGGGCTAATCTTCCTCAATAATAATAATAATAATAATAATAATAATAAATTCCCAATTAAAGCTTATATGGAAGAATGAGCCTTCTGTCTGTGGACAAGTGGACTTTTAAATATTATACCCCAGAATTAATAGACTCACTTGCCCAATGACGGGCAGTGATTCCCCACATGGTCTGCCCCTATAAAATCAGCCACGGAGAAACAGGATGTGTGCTCTCTGAGGCCCTCTAGGGAAAGGACAAGGAAAGATTAATTGTGGAGCAAGATCCTGGTTATCCCACAGCTGCTGCAGGTTTCCTGCCGTTGGTGATCTGGCTGTCATTGGTGATCGTTCTCATAACCGATGCTGAAAGTGACACCTCTGCTGTCAATTTGCCTGGAAGACGTGGCCACTGTTGGTGTCAGTCAAAGGCACTTCCACTGCGGTGATGGCCCAGCAACACCTGTGCCAAAGCGGCTGACGCCTGGTGGAGGCGATAATGTCTCAGCCAACAACTGTGGCTGCCAAAGTCACCCAAGTTGCTGAAGAAGTTATTGGCACCAGAAGGAATTGCTAGCTCAGCGTCTCTCAGAGGTTACAGATAAAGAGCTCTTGTGGTTTTGACTTGCTCTTTTCCTGCAGCCCCTTAATCTTAGCCATAAGATTCAGGCTGCGTCAGTGAGGACTGAGCAGGAGGACACGCTGAGGGACAGACACAGCCACCACAGGCCAGTCATGGGCCTGGAATGAGGTCCTTCATTCCATCTCAGGGAGATGCCTCCAGAACTGAAAGAAGACAGTGTTCATCATACAGCCTTTTTCTTGTGTTCCTGTATTGGGTCACCTCACTTGTATTGAATTATGAATTAGTAATGCTTATAAATCCTTTAATTATCCTGCACAATTATTTGCAATGTGTCTTTATTTTGATGTTAAAAAAATCTATATGTTAAATGTAAATTTGTAAAACATGCCTGTTTTCATAACCCAGTATTGATATTTCTTAGTGTGTAATATTTCATGAGTCTCAAAAACAGAAGTAGTTTGGGGCTCCTTCAACCTCCCAGAGGCTCCCACTTCACCCCTTTTGCCCTTTTACCCCCCCCCCCCCCCCATTCTGGACCTCTGTCCTGTATCAAACTTGTTTGCCTTAAAAGTCTATTTCCTGTAAAGGAGACTTTTTCCCAGAAGGTTCCCTTATCCCTCATGTAAGTAACTCCCGACCCCCACCTCCATGGATCCTTGCAACATGCCTTGACATGCCTGAGTCCTACAGCGAATCCAGCTTAGGCTCATGCTGGGTCCCCCGCATGGGAAAGGAATGAATCAGGGGGGAGCTTACCTAAATTAATCCAGGATCTTAATTAAACTAATAAGAGCAACCTTCAGAGACTGGATATAAAGAGGACCTGTGTCTTGGATTTATTTCCATTCTTTCTCTAGCTTTAGCTTTATGCAATATTTAACCCTAAGTCAGTGTATTTCTGAATGTCACACCTAGAAATTTGGCGAGTATGATCATAATTTAAAGAATGTTCAGAACAAATTTTTGTTGGGGATTTAAATTAGCAAAGCTTGTTTGGAAGTTCTAGATCCTCGCGCACTTTGTCTTCCTCACAGAAGGAGTCTCACTGCTCTTTATATTTAGGATTCAAAAGTATTAATGATTTGTGTTTCTCTGAATTCCCTGGTGAAGGTGCTTTTTGAAGTGACTGAGGGTGGTGGCAGTCAGGAGGAAGTAGATAACACTTTCATACCTGATTGTTAAAAATGTAAATAATCATAATTGCGTTGTCATAGCACAGATAAGTGATGATTCTTTCCTGCTGTCCTGCTGCTGACCAGCTAATCTAACTAGCTCCTTTTCCACACACAGCATCATCCCTCAATTTAAAGTGAGTCCATAATTCATGAGAATTTGGGGGTAGTTATTGCCACTGCTGACTCACTGGCTATTTTAGCTGAAGCCACCACCAGCGTATACCAGCCTCAGGCACAGGCGGATAGCTGGGTGGCCTGATGCTATCTTAGGTAACTGGAGCATCGCTTCTAGAAGTGAGAAGCCGCCTTTAAATTATTCAGTGAGCCTCCCTCCAGTTCACAGGCCTTTCGCCACTGTAGGGAAAGCAGCAGAAAAGTGCCGGGAGAGTCTTGACACAGCAGGATTTAATGGGAAGGAAGAAAACAGGGGAAGAGGAGTCATCATTTGGAAGATGCCAAGCAGGCCTAGAATGTTGCAAAGCCCAAGACTGCTCACCTCTTTTCCAGGTGGGAATGTTGGAAGTGAGAAGGGTGCAGTGGTTCTCAATCTGGGTCACTGCCACCCTTGGGGGCATTTGTTAAAGTGTGTGTTAATGTGTGTGTTAATGTGTGTATTATTCACAACACTGTTTCCTGCTAGACTCTGCACCTTGAAGGCAGGGATGTTACCTTACGTACCCACCTCTGGTACTTAGCAGGCTCTTGATAAATGTATGTTGAATGAAATGGGCTCTGTTTGAACTTCTCCTATTTGCTCTATTCATATGCTCAAGAAAAAAAATCACAAAATAAGTCTATTTCCTTCACTTTACTACTTAGCTCACAGTCCTTCATATATTTGAAGGTGGCCTTCTTTTCTCAAGGCTGAATGACCATGTCAGATGCCTAGGAGTTTCAAAGGGATTAATTGCTTGGAGGCTAAGTCTTTAAACACTTTTAAGACATCAGAGATGAAAGCACTCCTCAGTTTTATTGGCCACCATATTAAGTGGCTCTGGGTACTACATGTCAGCTGCAGAAATTTTATCAACATTCTTCCACATAAGGATAAATTTTTAAATTAGATATGCTTCGGTTTATATAATCAATACATTTTGGAAGCAATAATGCTCATTTCTATGGGTCTATAGCAACCCTGGTGTCTATAGGGTGTTTCGTTGGATGGAATCCAAAGACCCCAATTATGTATCTATGTCCTAGAGTAAGTTCATTAACGCTCTTTCATGACAGGCAGGGGATTGGCCAGACTTCATTCCACATATCACAGCATATGGGATGGCATGAAGAGGAAAGAGAGCATGTCAACTTAGGGATGAGGAGAACTCAGTATGGCTGGAGTGTTGAATATAATCTGAGCCCAGTGACAAATAAAAATGGCAAGCAATAGGATATATTGGAGTATATGAGG